>NC_089813.1:12068505-12258505 GCF_029633855.1 Hoplias malabaricus | reverse complement strand
CGTAAACCGAAGATCATGGGTTCAACCCCCGTCCGTGCCTTTCCTTTGACATGGATGGGGACCATAAGCCAACGCTGTTCTGAAAAACTCTGCGTTCCGATACAGACGTAGCAGTTTGTCAAAAGCGCGAGTGAAATCTCCTTGACCTTTGCTGCGTTTTGCAGCTTCGTTCTTCCGTCTGCTAGGCAGGAAGGTGCCGTTTGGTTGTCCCAAATTTTCCGCACAAAGAATGAGCACAGGCCAGGGCGCGGTGGCCAAGTGGCAAGGCGTCGGTCTTGTAAACCGAAGATCACGGGTTCAATTCCCGTTCGTGCCTTTTTTAAAGAACGCATGCCGAGAAACGGAAACAAAAGCCTACGTAGCAATAACAGTTGTTGTAAGAAGAAGACTTTGCCTCAGCCGTAACTCCAGCCAGTGCAGTTCACGCACATGTCTCTTGAGGTGTAAAAAATAAAAAAAAAGATAGAAATAAAACCAAACCCCTCAGCTCTAGACGGAGTGCTTTGCACGCATGCCGTGCAACCTTCACTCCCCTGCGTCTCGGCGTACTTTCCCTGGTTTTATCCTCTCTCACGCCCCGTACAGGGGATGTAGCTCAGTGGTAGAGCGCATGCTTCGCATGTATGAGGTCCTGGGTTCAATCCCCAGCATCTCCAAGCAGGCAGCTTTATGTATGGAGAACCCGGCAGTGCAAAGGTTGCCCGCTGTTATGGCAACCTCGAACAAAGCGTTCTCTGCCCCTACAGCATTATTTTCTTAGAGCGCCAGAACTCTCATTCCTCTTAGCATGCTTCATCATTTACCTGTGTAAGAATTTTGTGGTGTTTTTTTTTTTCCTTCAGCTTCTTAGAGACAGATTTGCCCTAAGGGTCCTGCCTAGTTAGATGTTACAACCGGACGCACGATGGCCAAGTCATAAGACGTCTTACTTGTCAAGCTAAGATCCTGACTTTGATCCCTGCCCATGAATTTTTTAAGGTGGCGGAAAGAGAAAGAAAAATAAAACACACCTAAAATGCCTCTAGCGTACTTGTCAGATTTCTTAGGAGAATTAAGAATTACTTGAGCTCCGACATTAGCTCACAGTTCATGCAGCCCAACCGTTTGCCAGTTGGGGATGTAGCTCAGTGGTAGAGCGCATGCTTTGCATGTATGAGGTCCAGGGTTCGATCCCCTGCATCTCCATGCTGTTTGGTCAGCCGTGCATCTGCTTTATGGTTAATTGTAACGCGCAACGCAGACATCGTCCGCTCGTATCCCTCAACGTTCTGAAGCATACATGTGCTGCTTCCTGTTAACAAGTCCAACCTAGCATGTGCTTGTTTACAGGGCACCTCCTTAGCATAGTCCTTTCTCCTATTCATCATCGTGGCAAGCACTGGAGATGTAGCTCCGCGATACAGCACATTCACTGCATGTGTGAGGTCTTGGGTTCAGTGTCCAGCGTAAAAAGAATGTCAGTTTCGTGTTTTAAAAAGCTATTTGAAATATGCAGCTTCGAGCCGGCTCATAACCGTTTACGCTAGGCATGGTGGCCAAGTGGCAAGGCGTCGGTCTCGTAAACCGAAGATCATGGGTTCAACCCCCGTCTGTGCCTTTCCTTTGACATGGATGGGGACCATAAGCCAACGCTGTTCTGAAAAACTCTGCGTTCCGATACAGACGTAGCAGTTTGGCAAAAGCGAGAGTGAAATCTCCTTGACCTTTGCTGCGTTTTGCAGCTTCGTTCTTCCGTCTGCTAGGCAGGAAGGTTCCGTTTGGTTGTCCCAAATTTTCCGCACAAAGAATGAGCACAGGCCAGGGCGCGGTGGCCAAGTGGCAAGGCGTCGGTCTTGTAAACCGAAGATCACGGGTTCAATTCCCGTTCGTGCCTTTTTTAAAGAACGCATGCCGAGAAACGGAAACAAAAGCCTACGTAGCAATAACAGTTGTTGTAAGAAGAAGACTTTGCCTCAGCCGTAACTCCAGCCAGTGCAGTTCACGCACATGTCTCTTGAGGTGTAAAAAATAAAAAAAAAGATAGAAATAAAACCAAACCCCTCAGCTCTAGACGGAGTGCTTTGCACGCATGCCGTGCAACCTTCACTCCCCTGCGTCTCGGCGTACTTTCCCTGGTTTTATCCTCTCTCACGCCCCGTACAGGGGATGTAGCTCAGTGGTAGAGCGCATGCTTCGCATGTATGAGGTCCTGGGTTCAATCCCCAGCATCTCCAAGCAGGCAGCTTTATGTATGGAGAACCCGGCAGTGCAAAGGTTGCCCGCTGTTATGGCAACCTCGAACAAAGCGTTCTCTGCCCCTACAGCATTATTTTCTTAGAGCGCCAGAACTCTCATTCCTCTTAGCATGCTTCATCATTTACCTGTGTAAGAATTTTGTGGTGTTTTTTTTTTTCCTTCAGCTTCTTAGAGACAGATTTGCCCTAAGGGTCCTGCCTAGTTAGATGTTACAACCGGACGCACGATGGCCAAGTCATAAGACGTCTTACTTGTCAAGCTAAGATCCTGACTTTGATCCCTGCCCATGAATTTTTTAAGGTGGCGGAAAGAGAAAGAAAAATAAAACACACCTAAAATGCCTCTAGCGTACTTGTCAGATTTCTTAGGAGAATTAAGAATTACTTGAGCTCCGACATTAGCTCACAGTTCATGCAGCCCAACCGTTTGCCAGTTGGGGATGTAGCTCAGTGGTAGAGCGCATGCTTTGCATGTATGAGGTCCAGGGTTCGATCCCCTGCATCTCCATGCTGTTTGGTCAGCCGTGCATCTGCTTTATGGTTAATTGTAACGCGCAACGCAGACATCGTCCGCTCGTATCCCTCAACGTTCTGAAGCATACATGTGCTGCTTCCTGTTAACAAGTCCAACCTAGCATGTGCTTGTTTACAGGGCACCTCCTTAGCATAGTCCTTTCTCCTATTCATCATCGTGGCAAGCACTGGAGATGTAGCTCCGCGATACAGCACATTCACTGCATGTGTGAGGTCTTGGGTTCAGTGTCCAGCGTAAAAAGAATGTCAGTTTCGTGTTTTAAAAAGCTATTTGAAATATGCAGCTTCGAGCCGGCTCATCACCGTTTACGCTAGGCATGGTGGCCAAGTGGCAAGGCGTCAGTCTTGTAAACCGAAGATCACGGGTTCAATTCCCGTTCGTGCCTTTTTTAAAGAACGCATGCCGAGAAACGGAAACAAAAGCCTACGTAGCAATAACAGTTGTTGTAAGAAGAAGACTTTGCCTCAGCCGTAACTCCAGCCAGTGCAGTTCACGCACATGTCTCTTGAGGTGTAAAAAATAAAAAAAAAGATAGAAATAAAACCAAACCCCTCAGCTCTAGACGGAGTGCTTTGCACGCATGCCGTGCAACCTTCACTCCCCTGCGTCTCGGCGTACTTTCCCTGGTTTTATCCTCTCTCACGCCCCGTACAGGGCATGTAGCTCAGTGGTAGAGCGCATGCTTCGCATGTATGAGGTCCTGGGTTCAATCCCCAGCATCTCCAAGCAGGCAGCTTTATGTATGGAGAACCCGGCAGTGCAAAGGTTGCCCGCTGTTATGGCAACCTCGAACAAAGCGTTCTCTGCCCCTACAGCATTATTTTCTTAGAGCGCCAGAACTCTCATTCCTCTTAGCATGCTTCATCATTTACCTGTGTAAGAATTTTGTGGTGTTTTTTTTTTTCCTTCAGCTTCTTAGAGACAGATTTGCCCTAAGGGTCCTGCCTAGTTAGATGTTACAACCGGACGCACGATGGCCAAGTCATAAGACGTCTTACTTGTCAAGCTAAGATCCTGACTTTGATCCCTGCCCATGAATTTTTTAAGGTGGCGGAAAGAGAAAGAAAAATAAAACACACCTAAAATGCCTCTAGCCTACTTGTCAGATTTCTTAGGAGAATTAAGAATTACTTGAGCTCCGACATTAGCTCACAGTTCATGCAGCCCAACCATTTGCCAGTTGGGGATGTAGCTCAGTGGTAGAGCGCATGCTTTGCATGTATGAGGTCCAGGGTTCGATCCCCTGCATCTCCATGCTGTTTGGTCAGCCGTGCATCTGCTTTATGGTTAATTGTAACGCGCAACGCAGACATCGTCCGCTCGTATCCCTCAACGTTCTGAAGCATACATGTGCTGCTTCCTGTTAACAAGTCCAACCTAGCATGTGCTTGTTTACAGGGCACCTCCTTAGCATAGTCCTTTCTCCTATTCATCATCGTGGCAAGCACTGGAGATGTAGCTCCGCGATACAGCACATTCACTGCATGTGTGAGGTCTTGGGTTCAGTGTCCAGCGTAAAAAGAATGTCAGTTTCGTGTTTTAAAAAGCTATTTGAAATATGCAGCTTCGAGCCGGCTCATCACCGTTTACGCTAGGCATGGTGGCCAAGTGGCAAGGCGTCGGTCTCGTAAACCGAAGATCATGGGTTCAACCCCCGTCCGTGCCTTTCCTTTGACATGGATGGGGACCATAAGCCAACGCTGTTCTGAAAAACTCTGCGTTCCGATACAGACGTAGCAGTTTGTCAAAAGCGCGAGTGAAATCTCCTTGACCTTTGCTGCGTTTTGCAGCTTCGTTCTTCCGTCTGCTAGGCAGGAAGGTGCCGTTTGGTTGTCCCAAATTTTCCGCACAAAGAATGAGCACAGGCCAGGGCGCGGTGGCCAAGTGGCAAGGCGTCGGTCTTGTAAACCGAAGATCACGGGTTCAATTCCCGTTCGTGCCTTTTTTAAAGAACGCATGCCGAGAAACGGAAACAAAAGCCTACGTAGCAATAACAGTTGTTGTAAGAAGAAGACTTTGCCTCAGCCGTAACTCCAGCCAGTGCAGTTCACGCACATGTCTCTTGAGGTGTAAAAAATAAAAAAAAAGATAGAAATAAAACCAAACCCCTCAGCTCTAGACGGAGTGCTTTGCACGCATGCCGTGCAACCTTCACTCCCCTGCGTCTCGGCGTACTTTCCCTGGTTTTATCCTCTCTCACGCCCCGTACAGGGGATGTAGCTCAGTGGTAGAGCGCATGCTTCGCATGTATGAGGTCCTGGGTTCAATCCCCAGCATCTCCAAGCAGGCAGCTTTATGTATGGAGAACCCGGCAGTGCAAAGGTTGCCCGCTGTTATGGCAACCTCGAACAAAGCGTTCTCTGCCCCTACAGCATTATTTTCTTAGAGCGCCAGAACTCTCATTCCTCTTAGCATGCTTCATCATTTACCTGTGTAAGAATTTTGTGGTGTTTTTTTTTTTCCTTCAGCTTCTTAGAGACAGATTTGCCCTAAGGGTCCTGCCTAGTTAGATGTTACAACCGGACGCACGATGGCCAAGTCATAAGACGTCTTACTTGTCAAGCTAAGATCCTGACTTTGATCCCTGCCCATGAATTTTTTAAGGTGGCGGAAAGAGAAAGAAAAATAAAACACACCTAAAATGCCTCTAGCGTACTTGTCAGATTTCTTAGGAGAATTAAGAATTACTTGAGCTCCGACATTAGCTCACAGTTCATGCAGCCCAACCGTTTGCCAGTTGGGGATGTAGCTCAGTGGTAGAGCGCATGCTTTGCATGTATGAGGTCCAGGGTTCGATCCCCTGCATCTCCATGCTGTTTGGTCAGCCGTGCATCTGCTTTATGGTTAATTGTAACGCGCAACGCAGACATCGTCCGCTCGTATCCCTCAACGTTCTGAAGCATGCATGTGCTGCTTCCTGTTAACAAGTCCAACCTAGCATGTGCTTGTTTACAGGGCACCTCCTTAGCATAGTCCTTTCTCCTATTCATCATCGTGGCAAGCACTGGAGATGTAGCTCCGCGATACAGCACATTCACTGCATGTTTGAGGTCTTGGGTTCAGTGTCCAGCGTAAAAAGAATGTCAGTTTCGTGTTTTAAAAAGCTATTTGAAATATGCAGCTTCGAGCCGGCTCATCACCGTTTACGCTAGGCATGGTGGCCAAGTGGCAAGGCGTCGGTCTCGTAAACCGAAGATCATGGGTTCAACCCCCGTCCGTGCCTTTCCTTTGACATGGATGGGGACCATAAGCCAACGCTGTTCTGAAAAACTCTGCGTTCCGATACAGACGTAGCATTTTGGCAAAAGCGCGAGTGAAATCTCCGTGACCTTTGCTGTGTTTTGCAGCTTCGTTCTTCCGTCTGCTAGGCAGGAAGGTGCCGTTTGGTTGTCCCAAATTTTCCGCACAAAGAATGAGCACAGGCCAGGGCGCGGTGGCCAAGTGGCAAGGCGTCGGTCTTGTAAACCGAAGATCACGGGTTCAATTCCCGTTCGTGCCTTTTTTAAAGAACGCATGCCGAGAAACGGAAACAAAAGCCTACGTAGCAATAACAGTTGTTGTAAGAAGAAGACTTTGCCTCAGCCGTAACTCCAGCCAGTGCAGTTCACGCACATGTCTCTTGAGGTGTAAAAAATAAAAAAAAAGATAGAAATAAAACCAAACCCCTCAGCTCTAGACGGAGTGCTCTGCACGCATCCCGTGCAACCTTCACTCCCCTGCGTCTCGGCGTACTTTCCCTGGTTTTATCCTCTCTCACGCCCCGTACAGGGGATGTAGCTCAGTGGTAGAGCGCATGCTTCGCATGTATGAGGTCCTGGGTTCAATCCCCAGCATCTCCAAGCAGGCAGCTTTATGTATGGAGAACCCGGCAGTGCAAAGGTTGCCCGCTGTTATGGCAACCTCGAACAAAGCGTTCTCTGCCCCTACAGCATTATTTTCTTAGAGCGCCAGAACTCTCATTCCTCTTAGCAGGCTTCATCATTTACCTGTGTAAGAATTTTGTGGTGTTTTTTTTTTTCCTTCAGCTTCTTAGAGACAGATTTGCCCTAAGGGTCCTGCCTAGTTAGATGTTACAACCGGACGCACGATGGCCAAGTCATAAGACGTCTTACTTGTCAAGCTAAGATCCTGACTTTGATCCCTGCCCATGAATTTTTTAAGGTGGCGGAAAGAGAAAGAAAAATAAAACACACCTAAAATGCCTCTAGCGTACTTGTCAGATTTCTTAGGAGAATTAAGAATTACTTGAGCTCCGACATTAGCTCACAGTTCATGCAGCCCAACCGTTTGCCAGTTGGGGATGTAGCTCAGTGGTAGAGCGCATGCTTTGCATGTATGAGGTCCAGGGTTCGATCCCCTGCATCTCCATGCTGTTTGGTCAGCCGTGCATCTGCTTTATGGTTAATTGTAACGCGCAACGCAGACATCGTCCGCTTGTATCCCTCAACGTTCTGAAGCATACATGTGCTGCTTCCTGTTAACAAGTCCAACCTAGCATGTGCTTGTTTACAGGGCACCTCCTTAGCATAGTCCTTTCTCCTATTCATCATCGTGGCAAGCACTGGAGATGTAGCTCCGCGATACAGCACATTCACTGCATGTTTGAGGTCTTGGGTTCAGTGTCCAGCGTAAAAAGAATGTCAGTTTCGTGTTTTAAAAAGCTATTTGAAATATGCAGCTTCGAGCCGGCTCATCACCGTTTACGCTAGGCATGGTGGCCAAGTGGCAAGGCGTCGGTCTCTTAAACCGAAGATCATGGGTTCAACCCCCGTCCGTGCCTTTCCTTTGACATGGATGGGGACCATAAGCCAACGCTGTTCTGAAAAACTCTGCGTTCCGATACAGACGTAGCAGTTTGGCAAAAGCGCGAGTGAAATCTCCGTGACCTTTGCTGCGTTTTGCAGCTTCGTTCTTCCGTCTGCTAGGCAGGAAGGTGCCGTTTGGTTGTCCCAAATTTTCCGCACAAAGAATGAGCACAGGCCAGGGCGCGGTGGCCAAGTGGCAAGGCGTCGGTCTTGTAAACCGAAGATCACGGGTTCAATTCCCGTTCGTGCCTTTTTTAAAGAACGCATGCCGAGAAACGGAAACAAAAGCCTACGTAGCAATAACAGTTGTTGTAAGAAGAAGACTTTGCCTCAGCCGTAACTCCAGCCAGTGCAGTTCACGCACATGTCTCTTGAGGTGTAAAAAATTAAAAAAAAGATAGAAATAAAACCAAACCCCTCAGCTCTAGACGGAGTGCTCTGCACGCATGCCGTGCAACCTTCACTCCCCTGCGTCTCGGCGTACTTTCCCTGGTTTTATCCTCTCTCACGCCCCGTACAGGGGATGTAGCTCAGTGGTAGAGCGCATGCTTCGCATGTATGAGGTCCTGGGTTCAATCCCCAGCATCTCCAAGCAGGCAGCTTTATGTATGGAGAACCCGGCAGTGCAAAGGTTGCCCGCTGTTATGGCAACCTCGAACAAAGCGTTCTCTGCCCCTACAGCATTATTTTCTTAGAGCGCCAGAACTCTCATTCCTCTTAGCAGGCTTCATCATTTACCTGTGTAAGAATTTTGTGGTGTTTTTTTTTTTCCTTCAGCTTCTTAGAGACAGATTTGCCCTAAGGGTCCTGCCTAGTTAGATGTTACAACCGGACGCACGATGGCCAAGTCATAAGACGTCTTACTTGTCAAGCTAAGATCCTGACTTTGATCCCTGCCCATGAATTTTTTAAGGTGGCGGAAAGAGAAAGAAAAATAAAACACACCTAAAATGCCTCTAGCGTACTTGTCAGATTTCTTAGGAGAATTAAGAATTACTTGAGCTCCGACATTAGCTCACAGTTCATGCAGCCCAACCGTTTGCCAGTTGGGGATGTAGCTCAGTGGTAGAGCGCATGCTTTGCATGTATGAGGTCCAGGGTTCGATCCCCTGCATCTCCATGCTGTTTGGTCAGCCGTGCATCTGCTTTATGGTTAATTGTAACGCGCAACGCAGACATCGTCCGCTCGTATCCCTCAACGTTCTGAAGCATACATGTGCTGCTTCCTGTTAACAAGTCCAACCTAGCATGTGCTTGTTTACAGGGCACCTCCTTAGCATAGTCCTTTCTCCTATTCATCATCGTGGCAAGCACTGGAGATGTAGCTCCGCGATACAGCACATTCACTGCATGTTTGAGGTCTTGGGTTCAGTGTCCAGCGTAAAAAGAATGTCAGTTTCGTGTTTTAAAAAGCTATTTGAAATATGCAGCTTCGAGCCGGCTCATCACCGTTTACGCTAGGCATGGTGGCCAAGTGGCAAGGCGTCGGTCTCGTAAACCGAAGATCATGGGTTCAACCCCCGTCCGTGCCTTTCCTTTGACATGGATGGGGACCATAAGCCAACGCTGTTCTGAAAAACTCTGCGTTCCGATACAGACGTAGCAGTTTGGCAAAAGCGCGAGTGAAATCTCCGTGACCTTTGCTGCGTTTTGCAGCTTCGTTCTTCCGTCTGCTAGGCAGGAAGGTGCCGTTTGGTTGTCCCAAATTTTCCGCACAAAGAATGAGCACAGGCCAGGGCGCGGTGGCCAAGTGGCAAGGCGTCGGTCTTGTAAACCGAAGATCACGGGTTCAATTCCCGTTCGTGCCTTTTTTAAAGAACGCATGCCGAGAAACGGAAACAAAAGCCTACGTAGCAATAACAGTTGTTGTAAGAAGAAGACTTTGCCTCAGCCGTAACTCCAGCCAGTGCAGTTCACGCACATGTCTCTTGAGGTGTAAAAAATAAAAAAAAAGATAGAAATAAAACCAAACCCCTCAGCTCTAGACGGAGTGCTCTGCACGCATGCCGTGCAACCTTCACTCCCCTGCGTCTCGGCGTACTTTCCCTGGTTTTATCCTCTCTCACGCCCCGTACAGGGGATGTAGCTCAGTGGTAGAGCGCATGCTTCGCATGTATGAGGTCCTGGGTTCAATCCCCAGCATCTCCAAGCAGGCAGCTTTATGTATGGAGAACCCGGCAGTGCAAAGGTTGCCCGCTGTTATGGCAACCTCGAACAAAGCGTTCTCTGCCCCTACAGCATTATTTTCTTAGAGCGCCAGAACTCTCATTCCTCTTAGCAGGCTTCATCATTTACCTGTGTAAGAATTTTGTGGTGTTTTTTTTTTTCCTTCAGCTTCTTAGAGACAGATTTGCCCTAAGGGTCCTGCCTAGTTAGATGTTACAACCGGACGCACGATGGCCAAGTCATAAGACGTCTTACTTGTCAAGCTAAGATCCTGACTTTGATCCCTGCCCATGAATTTTTTAAGGTGGCGGAAAGAGAAAGAAAAATAAAACACACCTAAAATGCCTCTAGCGTACTTGTCAGATTTCTTAGGAGAATTAAGAATTACTTGAGCTCCGACATTAGCTCACAGTTCATGCAGCCCAACCGTTTTCCAGTTGGGGATGTAGCTCAGTGGTAGAGCGCATGCTTTGCATGTATGAGGTCCAGGGTTCGATCCCCTGCATCTCCATGCTGTTTGGTCAGCCGTGCATCTGCTTTATGGTTAATTGTAACGCGCAACGCAGACATCGTCCGCTCGTATCCCTCAACGTTCTGAAGCATACATGTGCTGCTTCCTGTTAACAAGTCCAACCTAGCATGTGCTTGTTTACAGGGCACCTCCTTAGCATAGTCCTTTCTCCTATTCATCATCGTGGCAAGCACTGGAGATGTAGCTCCGCGATACAGCACATTCACTGCATGTTTGAGGTCTTGGGTTCAGTGTCCAGCGTAAAAAGAATGTCAGTTTCGTGTTTTAAAAAGCTATTTGAAATATGCAGCTTCGAGCCGGCTCATCACCGTTTACGCTAGGCATGGTGGCCAAGTGGCAAGGCGTCGGTCTCGTAAACCGAAGATCATGGGTTCAACCCCCGTCCGTGCCTTTCCTTTGACATGGATGGGGACCATAAGCCAACGCTGTTCTGAAAAACTCTGCGTTCCGATACAGACGTAGCAGTTTGGCAAAAGCGCGAGTGAAATCTCCGTGACCTTTGCTGCGTTTTGCAGCTTCGTTCTTCCGTCTGCTAGGCAGGAAGGTGCCGTTTGGTTGTCCCAAATTTTCCGCACAAAGAATGAGCACAGGCCAGGGCGCGGTGGCCAAGTGGCAAGGCGTCGGTCTTGTAAACCGAAGATCACGGGTTCAATTCCCGTTCGTGCCTTTTTTAAAGAACGCATGCCGAGAAACGGAAACAAAAGCCTACGTAGCAATAACAGTTGTTGTAAGAAGAAGACTTTGCCTCAGCCGTAACTCCAGCCAGTGCAGTTCACGCACATGTCTCTTGAGGTGTAAAAAATAAAAAAAAAGATAGAAATAAAACCAAACCCCTCAGCTCTAGACGGAGTGCTCTGCACGCATGCCGTGCAACCTTCACTCCCCTGCGTCTCGGCGTACTTTCCCTGGTTTTATCCTCTCTCACGCCCCGTACAGGGGATGTAGCTCAGTGGTAGAGCGCATGCTTCGCATGTATGAGGTCCTGGGTTCAATCCCCAGCATCTCCAAGCAGGCAGCTTTATGTATGGAGAACCCGGCAGTGCAAAGGTTGCCCGCTGTTATGGCAACCTCGAACAAAGCGTTCTCTGCCCCTACAGCATTATTTTCTTAGAGCGCCAGAACTCTCATTCCTCTTAGCAGGCTTCATCATTTACCTGTGTAAGAATTTTGTGGTGTTTTTTTTTTTCCTTCAGCTTCTTAGAGACAGATTTGCCCTAAGGGTCCTGCCTAGTTAGATGTTACAACCGGACGCACGATGGCCAAGTCATAAGACGTCTTACTTGTCAAGCTAAGATCCTGACTTTGATCCCTGCCCATGAATTTTTTAAGGTGGCGGAAAGAGAAAGAAAAATAAAACACACCTAAAATGCCTCTAGCGTACTTGTCAGATTTCTTAGGAGAATTAAGAATTACTTGAGCTCCGACATTAGCTCACAGTTCATGCAGCCCAACCGTTTTCCAGTTGGGGATGTAGCTCAGTGGTAGAGCGCATGCTTTGCATGTATGAGGTCCAGGGTTCGATCCCCTGCATCTCCATGCTGTTTGGTCAGCCGTGCATCTGCTTTATGGTTAATTGTAACGCGCAACGCAGACATCGTCCGCTCGTATCCCTCAACGTTCTGAAGCATACATGTGCTGCTTCCTGTTAACAAGTCCAACCTAGCATGTGCTTGTTTACAGGGCACCTCCTTAGCATAGTCCTTTCTCCTATTCATCATCGTGGCAAGCACTGGAGATGTAGCTCCGCGATACAGCACATTCACTGCATGTTTGAGGTCTTGGGTTCAGTGTCCAGCGTAAAAAGAATGTCAGTTTCGTGTTTTAAAAAGCTATTTGAAATATGCAGCTTCGAGCCGGCTCATCACCGTTTACGCTAGGCATGGTGGCCAAGTGGCAAGGCGTCGGTCTCGTAAACCGAAGATCATGGGTTCAACCCCCGTCCGTGCCTTTCCTTTGACATGGATGGGGACCATAAGCCAACGCTGTTCTGAAAAACTCTGCGTTCCGATACAGACGTAGCAGTTTGGCAAAAGCGCGAGTGAAATCTCCGTGACCTTTGCTGCGTTTTGCAGCTTCGTTCTTCCGTCTGCTAGGCAGGAAGGTGCCGTTTGGTTGTCCCAAATTTTCCGCACAAAGAATGAGCACAGGCCAGGGCGCGGTGGCCAAGTGGCAAGGCGTCGGTCTTGTAAACCGAAGATCACGGGTTCAATTCCCGTTCGTGCCTTTTTTAAAGAACGCATGCCGAGAAACGGAAACAAAAGCCTACGTAGCAATAACAGTTGTTGTAAGAAGAAGACTTTGCCTCAGCCGTAACTCCAGCCAGTGCAGTTCACGCACATGTCTCTTGAGGTGTAAAAAATTAAAAAAAAGATAGAAATAAAACCAAACCCCTCAGCTCTAGACGGAGTGCTCTGCACGCATGCCGTGCAACCTTCACTCCCCTGCGTCTCGGCGTACTTTCCCTGGTTTTATCCTCTCTCACGCCCCGTACAGGGGATGTAGCTCAGTGGTAGAGCGCATGCTTCGCATGTATGAGGTCCTGGGTTCAATCCCCAGCATCTCCAAGCAGGCAGCTTTATGTATGGAGAACCCGGCAGTGCAAAGGTTGCCCGCTGTTATGGCAACCTCGAACAAAGCGTTCTCTGCCCCTACAGCATTATTTTCTTAGAGCGCCAGAACTCTCATTCCTCTTAGCAGGCTTCATCATTTACCTGTGTAAGAATTTTGTGGTGTTTTTTTTTTTCCTTCAGCTTCTTAGAGACAGATTTGCCCTAAGGGTCCTGCCTAGTTAGATGTTACAACCGGACGCACGATGGCCAAGTCATAAGACGTCTTACTTGTCAAGCTAAGATCCTGACTTTGATCCCTGCCCATGAATTTTTTAAGGTGGCGGAAAGAGAAAGAAAAATAAAACACACCTAAAATGCCTCTAGCGTACTTGTCAGATTTCTTAGGAGAATTAAGAATTACTTGAGCTCCGACATTAGCTCACAGTTCATGCAGCCCAACCGTTTGCCAGTTGGGGATGTAGCTCAGTGGTAGAGCGCATGCTTTGCATGTATGAGGTCCAGGGTTCGATCCCCTGCATCTCCATGCTGTTTGGTCAGCCGTGCATCTGCTTTATGGTTAATTGTAACGCGCAACGCAGACATCGTCCGCTCGTATCCCTCAACGTTCTGAAGCATACATGTGCTGCTTCCTGTTAACAAGTCCAACCTAGCATGTGCTTGTTTACAGGGCACCTCCTTAGCATAGTCCTTTCTCCTATTCATCATCGTGGCAAGCACTGGAGATGTAGCTCCGCGATACAGCACATTCACTGCATGTTTGAGGTCTTGGGTTCAGTGTCCAGCGTAAAAAGAATGTCAGTTTCGTGTTTTAAAAAGCTATTTGAAATATGCAGCTTCGAGCCGGCTCATCACCGTTTACGCTAGGCATGGTGGCCAAGTGGCAAGGCGTCGGTCTCGTAAACCGAAGATCATGGGTTCAACCCCCGTCCGTGCCTTTCCTTTGACATGGATGGGGACCATAAGCCAACGCTGTTCTGAAAAACTCTGCGTTCCGATACAGACGTAGCAGTTTGGCAAAAGCGCGAGTGAAATCTCCGTGACCTTTGCTGCGTTTTGCAGCTTCGTTCTTCCGTCTGCTAGGCAGGAAGGTGCCGTTTGGTTGTCCCAAATTTTCCGCACAAAGAATGAGCACAGGCCAGGGCGCGGTGGCCAAGTGGCAAGGCGTCGGTCTTGTAAACCGAAGATCACGGGTTCAATTCCCGTTCGTGCCTTTTTTAAAGAACGCATGCCGAGAAACGGAAACAAAAGCCTACGTAGCAATAACAGTTGTTGTAAGAAGAAGACTTTGCCTCAGCCGTAACTCCAGCCAGTGCAGTTCACGCACATGTCTCTTGAGGTGTAAAAAATAAAAAAAAAGATAGAAATAAAACCAAACCCCTCAGCTCTAGACGGAGTGCTCTGCACGCATGCCGTGCAACCTTCACTCCCCTGCGTCTCGGCGTACTTTCCCTGGTTTTATCCTCTCTCACGCCCCGTACAGGGGATGTAGCTCAGTGGTAGAGCGCATGCTTCGCATGTATGAGGTCCTGGGTTCAATCCCCAGCATCTCCAAGCAGGCAGCTTTATGTATGGAGAACCCGGCAGTGCAAAGGTTGCCCGCTGTTATGGCAACCTCGAACAAAGCGTTCTCTGCCCCTACAGCATTATTTTCTTAGAGCGCCAGAACTCTCATTCCTCTTAGCAGGCTTCATCATTTACCTGTGTAAGAATTTTGTGGTGTTTTTTTTTTTCCTTCAGCTTCTTAGAGACAGATTTGCCCTAAGGGTCCTGCCTAGTTAGATGTTACAACCGGACGCACGATGGCCAAGTCATAAGACGTCTTACTTGTCAAGCTAAGATCCTGACTTTGATCCCTGCCCATGAATTTTTTAAGGTGGCGGAAAGAGAAAGAAAAATAAAACACACCTAAAATGCCTCTAGCGTACTTGTCAGATTTCTTAGGAGAATTAAGAATTACTTGAGCTCCGACATTAGCTCACAGTTCATGCAGCCCAACCGTTTTCCAGTTGGGGATGTAGCTCAGTGGTAGAGCGCATGCTTTGCATGTATGAGGTCCAGGGTTCGATCCCCTGCATCTCCATGCTGTTTGGTCAGCCGTGCATCTGCTTTATGGTTAATTGTAACGCGCAACGCAGACATCGTCCGCTCGTATCCCTCAACGTTCTGAAGCATACATGTGCTGCTTCCTGTTAACAAGTCCAACCTAGCATGTGCTTGTTTACAGGGCACCTCCTTAGCATAGTCCTTTCTCCTATTCATCATCGTGGCAAGCACTGGAGATGTAGCTCCGCGATACAGCACATTCACTGCATGTGTGAGGTCTTGGGTTCAGTGTCCAGCGTAAAAAGAATGTCAGTTTCGTGTTTTAAAAAGCTATTTGAAATATGCAGCTTCGAGCCGGCTCATCACCGTTTACGCTAGGCATGGTGGCCAAGTGGCAAGGCGTCGGTCTCGTAAACCGAAGATCATGGGTTCAACCCCCGTCCGTGCCTTTCCTTTGACATGGATGGGGACCATAAGCCAACGCTGTTCTGAAAAACTCTGCGTTCCGATACAGACGTAGCAGTTTGGCAAAAGCGCGAGTGAAATCTCCGTGACCTTTGCTGCGTTTTGCAGCTTCGTTCTTCCGTCTGCTAGGCAGGAAGGTGCCGTTTGGTTGTCCCAAATTTTCCGCACAAAGAATGAGCACAGGCCAGGGCGCGGTGGCCAAGTGGCAAGGCGTCGGTCTTGTAAACCGAAGATCACGGGTTCAATTCCCGTTCGTGCCTTTTTTAAAGAACGCATGCCGAGAAACGGAAACAAAAGCCTACGTAGCAATAACAGTTGTTGTAAGAAGAAGACTTTGCCTCAGCCGTAACTCCAGCCAGTGCAGTTCACGCACATGTCTCTTGAGGTGTAAAAAATAAAAAAAAAGATAGAAATAAAACCAAACCCCTCAGCTCTAGACGGAGTGCTTTGCACGCATGCCGTGCAACCTTCACTCCCCTGCGTCTCGGCGTACTTTCCCTG
This sequence comes from Hoplias malabaricus, assembly GCF_029633855.1. Taxonomy (NCBI): domain Eukaryota; kingdom Metazoa; phylum Chordata; class Actinopteri; order Characiformes; family Erythrinidae; genus Hoplias; species Hoplias malabaricus. The sequence continues at coordinate 12,242,654 of NC_089813.1, read as the reverse complement.
GTTTTATCCTCTCTCACGCCCCGTACAGGGGATGTAGCTCAGTGGTAGAGCGCATGCTTCGCATGTATGAGGTCCTGGGTTCAATCCCCAGCATCTCCAAGCAGGCAGCTTTATGTATGGAGAACCCGGCAGTGCAAAGGTTGCCCGCTGTTATGGCAACCTCGAACAAAGCGTTCTCTGCCCCTACAGCATTATTTTCTTAGAGCGCCAGAACTCTCATTCCTCTTAGCAGGCTTCATCATTTACCTGTGTAAGAATTTTGTGGTGTTTTTTTTTTTCCTTCAGCTTCTTAGAGACAGATTTGCCCTAAGGGTCCTGCCTAGTTAGATGTTACAACCGGACGCACGATGGCCAAGTCATAAGACGTCTTACTTGTCAAGCTAAGATCCTGACTTTGATCCCTGCCCATGAATTTTTTAAGGTGGCGGAAAGAGAAAGAAAAATAAAACACACCTAAAATGCCTCTAGCGTACTTGTCAGATTTCTTAGGAGAATTAAGAATTACTTGAGCTCCGACATTAGCTCACAGTTCATGCAGCCCAACCGTTTGCCAGTTGCGGATGTAGCTCAGTGGTAGAGCGCATGCTTTGCATGTATGAGGTCCAGGGTTCGATCCCCTGCATCTCTATGCTGTTTGGTCAGCCGTGCATCTGCTTTATGGTTAATTGTAACGCGCAACGCAGACATCGTCCGCTCGTATCCCTCAACGTTCTGAAGCATACATGTGCTGCTTCCTGTTAACAAGTCCAACCTAGCATGTGCTTGTTTACAGGGCACCTCCTTAGCATAGTCCTTTCTCCTATTCATCATCGTGGCAAGCACTGGAGATGTAGCTCCGCGATACAGCACATTCACTGCATGTTTGAGGTCTTGGGTTCAGTGTCCAGCGTAAAAAGAATGTCAGTTTCGTGTTTTAAAAAGCTATTTGAAATATGCAGCTTCGAGCCGGCTCATCACCGTTTACGCTAGGCATGGTGGCCAAGTGGCAAGGCGTCGGTCTCGTAAACCGAAGATCATGGGTTCAACCCCCGTCCGTGCCTTTCCTTTGACATGGATGGGGACCATAAGCCAACGCTGTTCTGAAAAACTCTGCGTTCCGATACAGACGTAGCAGTTTGGCAAAAGTGCGAGTGAAATCTCCGTGACCTTTGCTGCGTTTTGCAGCTTCGTTCTTCCGTCTGCTAGGCAGGAAGGTGCCGTTTGGTTGTCCCAAATTTTCCGCACAAAGAATGAGCACAGGCCAGGGCGCGGTGGCCAAGTGGCAAGGCGTCGGTCTTGTAAACCGAAGATCACGGGTTCAATTCCCGTTCGTGCCTTTTTTAAAGAACGCATGCCGAGAAACGGAAACAAAAGCCTACGTAGCAATAACAGTTGTTGTAAGAAGAAGACTTTGCCTCAGCCGTAACTCCAGCCAGTGCAGTTCACGCACATGTCTCTTGAGGTGTAAAAAATAAAAAAAAAGATAGAAATAAAACCAAACCCCTCAGCTCTAGACGGAGTGCTCTGCACGCATGCCGTGCAACCTTCACTCCCCTGCGTCTCGGCGTACTTTCCCTGGTTTTATCCTCTCTCACGCCCCGTACAGGGGATGTAGCTCAGTGGTAGAGCGCATGCTTCGCATGTATGAGGTCCTGGGTTCAATCCCCAGCATCTCCAAGCAGGCAGCTTTATGTATGGAGAACCCGGCAGTGCAAAGGTTGCCCGCTGTTATGGCAACCTCGAACAAAGCGTTCTCTGCCCCTACAGCATTATTTTCTTAGAGCGCCAGAACTCTCATTCCTCTTAGCAGGCTTCATCATTTACCTGTGTAAGAATTTTGTGGTGTTTTTTTTTTTCCTTCAGCTTCTTAGAGACAGATTTGCCCTAAGGGTCCTGCCTAGTTAGATGTTACAACCGGACGCACGATGGCCAAGTCATAAGACGTCTTACTTGTCAAGCTAAGATCCTGACTTTGATCCCTGCCCATGAATTTTTTAAGGTGGCGGAAAGAGAAAGAAAAATAAAACACACCTAAAATGCCTCTAGCGTACTTGTCAGATTTCTTAGGAGAATTAAGAATTACTTGAGCTCCGACATTAGCTCACAGTTCATGCAGCCCAACCGTTTGCCAGTTGGGGATGTAGCTCAGTGGTAGAGCGCATGCTTTGCATGTATGAGGTCCAGGGTTCGATCCCCTGCATCTCCATGCTGTTTGGTCAGCCGTGCATCTGCTTTATGGTTAATTGTAACGCGCAACGCAGACATCGTCCGCTCGTATCCCTCAACGTTCTGAAGCATACATGTGCTGCTTCCTGTTAACAAGTCCAACCTAGCATGTGCTTGTTTACAGGGCACCTCCTTAGCATAGTCCTTTCTCCTATTCATCATCGTGGCAAGCACTGGAGATGTAGCTCCGCGATACAGCACATTCACTGCATGTTTGAGGTCTTGGGTTCAGTGTCCAGCGTAAAAAGAATGTCAGTTTCGTGTTTTAAAAAGCTATTTGAAATATGCAGCTTCGAGCCGGCTCATCACCGTTTACGCTAGGCATGGTGGCCAAGTGGCAAGGCGTCGGTCTCGTAAACCGAAGATCATGGGTTCAACCCCCGTCCGTGCCTTTCCTTTGACATGGATGGGGACCATAAGCCAACGCTGTTCTGAAAAACTCTGCGTTCCGATACAGACGTAGCAGTTTGGCAAAAGCGCGAGTGAAATCTCCGTGACCTTTGCTGCGTTTTGCAGCTTCGTTCTTCCGTCTGCTAGGCAGGAAGGTGCCGTTTGGTTGTCCCAAATTTTCCGCACAAAGAATGAGCACAGGCCAGGGCGCGGTGGCCAAGTGGCAAGGCGTCGGTCTTGTAAACCGAAGATCACGGGTTCAATTCCCGTTCGTGCCTTTTTTAAAGAACGCATGCCGAGAAACGGAAACAAAAGCCTACGTAGCAATAACAGTTGTTGTAAGAAGAAGACTTTGCCTCAGCCGTAACTCCAGCCAGTGCAGTTCACGCACATGTCTCTTGAGGTGTAAAAAATAAAAAAAAAGATAGAAATAAAACCAAACCCCTCAGCTCTAGACGGAGTGCTTTGCACGCATGCCGTGCAACCTTCACTCCCCTGCGTCTCGGCGTACTTTCCCTGGTTTTATCCTCTCTCACGCCCCGTACAGGGGATGTAGCTCATTGGTAGAGCGCATGCTTCGCATGTATGAGGTCCTGGGTTCAATCCCCAGCATCTCCAAGCAGGCAGCTTTATGTATGGAGAACCCGGCAGTGCAAAGGTTGCCCGCTGTTATGGCAACCTCGAACAAAGCGTTCTCTGCCCCTACAGCATTATTTTCTTAGAGCGCCAGAACTCTCATTCCTCTTAGCAGGCTTCATCATTTACCTGTGTAAGAATTTTGTGGTGTTTTTTTTTTTCCTTCAGCTTCTTAGAGACAGATTTGCCCTAAGGGTCCTGCCTAGTTAGATGTTACAACCGGACGCACGATGGCCAAGTCATAAGACGTCTTACTTGTCAAGCTAAGATCCTGACTTTGATCCCTGCCCATGAATTTTTTAAGGTGGCGGAAAGAGAAAGAAAAATAAAACACACCTAAAATGCCTCTAGCGTACTTGTCAGATTTCTTAGGAGAATTAAGAATTACTTGAGCTCCGACATTAGCTCACAGTTCATGCAGCCCAACCGTTTGCCAGTTGGGGATGTAGCTCAGTGGTAGAGCGCATGCTTTGCATGTATGAGGTCCAGGGTTCGATCCCCTGCATCTCCATGCTGTTTGGTCAGCCGTGCATCTGCTTTATGGTTAATTGTAACGCGCAACGCAGACATCGTCCGCTCGTATCCCTCAACGTTCTGAAGCATACATGTGCTGCTTCCTGTTAACAAGTCCAACCTAGCATGTGCTTGTTTACAGGGCACCTCCTTAGCATAGTCCTTTCTCCTATTCATCATCGTGGCAAGCACTGGAGATGTAGCTCCGCGATACAGCACATTCACTGCATGTTTGAGGTCTTGGGTTCAGTGTCCAGCGTAAAAAGAATGTCAGTTTCGTGTTTTAAAAAGCTATTTGAAATATGCAGCTTCGAGCCGGCTCATCACCGTTTACGCTAGGCATGGTGGCCAAGTGGCAAGGCGTCGGTCTCGTAAACCGAAGATCATGGGTTCAACCCCCGTCCGTGCCTTTCCTTTGACATGGATGGGGACCATAAGCCAACGCTGTTCTGAAAAACTCTGCGTTCCGATACAGACGTAGCAGTTTGGCAAAAGCGCGAGTGAAATCTCCGTGACCTTTGCTGCGTTTTGCAGCTTCGTTCTTCCGTCTGCTAGGCAGGAAGATGCCGTTTGGTTGTCCCAAATTTTCCGCACAAAGAATGAGCACAGGCCAGGGCGCGGTGGCCAAGTGGCAAGGCGTCGGTCTTGTAAACCGAAGATCACGGGTTCAATTCCCGTTCGTGCCTTTTTTAAAGAACGCATGCCGAGAAACGGAAACAAAAGCCTACGTAGCAATAACAGTTGTTGTAAGAAGAAGACTTTGCCTCAGCCGTAACTCCAGCCAGTGCAGTTCACGCACATGTCTCTTGAGGTGTAAAAAATAAAAAAAAAGATAGAAATAAAACCAAACCCCTCAGCTCTAGACGGAGTGCTTTGCACGCATGCCGTGCAACCTTCACGTCTCGGCGTACTTTCCCTGGTTTTATCCTCTCTCACGCCCCGTACAGGGGATGTAGCTCAGTGGTAGAGCGCATGCTTCGCATGTATGAGGTCCTGGGTTCAATCCCCAGCATCTCCAAGCAGGCAGCTTTATGTATGGAGAACCCGGCAGTGCAAAGGTTGCCCGCTGTTATGGCAACCTCGAACAAAGCGTTCTCTGCCCCTACAGCATTATTTTCTTAGAGCGCCAGAACTCTCATTCCTCTTAGCAGGCTTCATCATTTACCTGTGTAAGAATTTTGTGGTGTTTTTTTTTTTCCTTCAGCTTCTTAGAGACAGATTTGCCCTAAGGGTCCTGCCTAGTTAGATGTTACAACCGGACGCACGATGGCCAAGTCATAAGACGTCTTACTTGTCAAGCTAAGATCCTGACTTTGATCCCTGCCCATGAATTTTTTAAGGTGGCGGAAAGAGAAAGAAAAATAAAACACACCTAAAATGCCTCTAGCGTACTTGTCAGATTTCTTAGGAGAATTAAGAATTACTTGAGCTCCGACATTAGCTCACAGTTCATGCAGCCCAACCGTTTGCCAGTTGGGGATGTAGCTCAGTGGTAGAGCGCATGCTTTGCATGTATGAGGTCCAGGGTTCGATCCCCTGCATCTCTATGCTGTTTGGTCAGCCGTGCATCTGCTTTATGGTTAATTGTAACGCGCAACGCAGACATCGTCCGCTCGTATCCCTCAACGTTCTGAAGCATACATGTGCTGCTTCCTGTTAACAAGTCCAACCTAGCATGTGCTTGTTTACAGGGCACCTCCTTAGCATAGTCCTTTCTCCTATTCATCATCGTGGCAAGCACTGGAGATGTAGCTCCGCGATACAGCACATTCACTGCATGTTTGAGGTCTTGGGTTCAGTGTCCAGCGTAAAAAGAATGTCAGTTTCGTGTTTTAAAAAGCTATTTGAAATATGCAGCTTCGAGCCGGCTCATCACCGTTTACGCTAGGCATGGTGGCCAAGTGGCAAGGCGTCGGTCTCGTAAACCGAAGATCATGGGTTCAACCCCCGTCCGTGCCTTTCCTTTGACATGGATGGGGACCATAAGCCAACGCTGTTCTGAAAAACTCTGCGTTCCGATACAGACGTAGCAGTTTGGCAAAAGCGCGAGTGAAATCTCCGTGACCTTTGCTGCGTTTTGCAGCTTCGTTCTTCCGTCTGCTAGGCAGGAAGGTGCCGTTTGGTTGTCCCAAATTTTCCGCACAAAGAATGAGCACAGGCCAGGGCGCGGTGGCCAAGTGGCAAGGCGTCGGTCTTGTAAACCGAAGATCACGGGTTCAATTCCCGTACGTGCCTTTTTTAAAGAACGCATGCCGAGAAACGGAAACAAAAGCCTACGTAGCAATAACAGTTGTTGTAAGAAGAAGACTTTGCCTCAGCCGTAACTCCAGCCAGTGCAGTTCACGCACATGTCTCTTGAGGTGTAAAAAATAAAAAAAAAGATAGAAATAAAACCAAACCCCTCAGCTCTAGACGGAGTGCTCTGCACGCATGCCGTGCAACCTTCACTCCCCTGCGTCTCGGCGTACTTTCCCTGGTTTTATCCTCTCTCACGCCCCGTACAGGGGATGTAGCTCAGTGGTAGAGCGCATGCTTCGCATGTATGAGGTCCTGGGTTCAATCCCCAGCATCTCCAAGCAGGCAGCTTTATGTATGGAGAACCCGGCAGTGCAAAGGTTGCCCGCTGTTATGGCAACCTCGAACAAAGCGTTCTCTGCCCCTACAGCATTATTTTCTTAGAGCGCCAGAACTCTCATTCCTCTTAGCAGGCTTCATCATTTACCTGTGTAAGAATTTTGTGGTGTTTTTTTTTTTCCTTCAGCTTCTTAGAGACAGATTTGCCCTAAGGGTCCTGCCTAGTTAGATGTTACAACCGGACGCACGATGGCCAAGTCATAAGACGTCTTACTTGTCAAGCTAAGATCCTGACTTTGATCCCTGCCCATGAATTTTTTAAGGTGGCGGAAAGAGAAAGAAAAATAAAACACACCTAAAATGCCTCTAGCGTACTTGTCAGATTTCTTAGGAGAATTAAGAATTACTTGAGCTCCGACATTAGCTCACAGTTCATGCAGCCCAACCGTTTGCCAGTTGGGGATGTAGCTCAGTGGTAGAGCGCATGCTTTGCATGTATGAGGTCCAGGGTTCGATCCCCTGCATCTCCATGCTGTTTGGTCAGCCGTGCATCTGCTTTATGGTTAATTGTAACGCGCAACGCAGACATCGTCCGCTCGTATCCCTCAACGTTCTGAAGCATACATGTGCTGCTTCCTGTTAACAAGTCCAACCTAGCATGTGCTTGTTTACAGGGCACCTCCTTAGCATAGTCCTTTCTCCTATTCATCATCGTGGCAAGCACTGGAGATGTAGCTCCGCGATACAGCACATTCACTGCATGTTTGAGGTCTTGGGTTCAGTGTCCAGCGTAAAAAGAATGTCAGTTTCGTGTTTTAAAAAGCTATTTGAAATATGCAGCTTCGAGCCGGCTCATCACCGTTTACGCTAGGCATGGTGGCCAAGTGGCAAGGCGTCGGTCTCGTAAACCGAAGATCATGGGTTCAACCCCCGTCCGTGCCTTTCCTTTGACATGGATGGGGACCATAAGCCAACGCTGTTCTGAAAAACTCTGCGTTCCGATACAGACGTAGCAGTTTGGCAAAAGCGCGAGTGAAATCTCCGTGACCTTTGCTGCGTTTTGCAGCTTCGTTCTTCCGTCTGCTAGGCAGGAAGGTGCCGTTTGGTTGTCCCAAATTTTCCGCACAAAGAATGAGCACAGGCCAGGGCGCGGTGGCCAAGTGGCAAGGCGTCGGTCTTGTAAACCGAAGATCACGGGTTCAATTCCCGTTCGTGCCTTTTTTAAAGAACGCATGCCGAGAAACGGAAACAAAAGCCTACGTAGCAATAACAGTTGTTGTAAGAAGAAGACTTTGCCTCAGCCGTAACTCCAGCCAGTGCAGTTCACGCACATGTCTCTTGAGGTGTAAAAAATAAAAAAAAAGATAGAAATAAAACCAAACCCCTCAGCTCTAGACGGAGTGCTTTGCACGCATGCCGTGCAACCTTCACGTCTCGGCGTACTTTCCCTGGTTTTATCCTCTCTCACGCCCCGTACAGGGGATGTAGCTCAGTGGTAGAGCGCATGCTTCGCATGTATGAGGTCCTGGGTTCAATCCCCAGCATCTCCAAGCAGGCAGCTTTATGTATGGAGAACCCGGCAGTGCAAAGGTTGCCCGCTGTTATGGCAACCTCGAACAAAGCGTTCTCTGCCCCTACAGCATTATTTTCTTAGAGCGCCAGAACTCTCATTCCTCTTAGCAGGCTTCATCATTTACCTGTGTAAGAATTTTGTGGTGTTTTTTTTTTTCCTTCAGCTTCTTAGAGACAGATTTGCCCTAAGGGTCCTGCCTAGTTAGATGTTACAACCGGACGCACGATGGCCAAGTCATAAGACGTCTTACTTGTCAAGCTAAGATCCTGACTTTGATCCCTGCCCATGAATTTTTTAAGGTGGCGGAAAGAGAAAGAAAAATAAAACACACCTAAAATGCCTCTAGCGTACTTGTCAGATTTCTTAGGAGAATTAAGAATTACTTGAGCTCCGACATTAGCTCACAGTTCATGCAGCCCAACCGTTTGCCAGTTGGGGATGTAGCTCAGTGGTAGAGCGCATGCTTTGCATGTATGAGGTCCAGGGTTCGATCCCCTGCATCTCTATGCTGTTTGGTCAGCCGTGCATCTGCTTTATGGTTAATTGTAACGCGCAACGCAGACATCGTCCGCTCGTATCCCTCAACGTTCTGAAGCATACATGTGCTGCTTCCTGTTAACAAGTCCAACCTAGCATGTGCTTGTTTACAGGGCACCTCCTTAGCATAGTCCTTTCTCCTATTCATCATCGTGGCAAGCACTGGAGATGTAGCTCCGCGATACAGCACATTCACTGCATGTTTGAGGTCTTGGGTTCAGTGTCCAGCGTAAAAAGAATGTCAGTTTCGTGTTTTAAAAAGCTATTTGAAATATGCAGCTTCGAGCCGGCTCATCACCGTTTACGCTAGGCATGGTGGCCAAGTGGCAAGGCGTCGGTCTCGTAAACCGAAGATCATGGGTTCAACCCCCGTCCGTGCCTTTCCTTTGACATGGATGGGGACCATAAGCCAACGCTGTTCTGAAAAACTCTGCGTTCCGATACAGACGTAGCAGTTTGGCAAAAGCGCGAGTGAAATCTCCGTGACCTTTGCTGCGTTTTGCAGCTTCGTTCTTCCGTCTGCTAGGCAGGAAGGTGCCGTTTGGTTGTCCCAAATTTTCCGCACAAAGAATGAGCACAGGCCAGGGCGCGGTGGCCAAGTGGCAAGGCGTCGGTCTTGTAAACCGAAGATCACGGGTTCAATTCCCGTACGTGCCTTTTTTAAAGAACGCATGCCGAGAAACGGAAACAAAAGCCTACGTAGCAATAACAGTTGTTGTAAGAAGAAGACTTTGCCTCAGCCGTAACTCCAGCCAGTGCAGTTCACGCACATGTCTCTTGAGGTGTAAAAAATAAAAAAAAAGATAGAAATAAAACCAAACCCCTCAGCTCTAGACGGAGTGCTCTGCACGCATGCCGTGCAACCTTCACTCCCCTGCGTCTCGGCGTACTTTCCCTGGTTTTATCCTCTCTCACGCCCCGTACAGGGGATGTAGCTCAGTGGTAGAGCGCATGCTTCGCATGTATGAGGTCCTGGGTTCAATCCCCAGCATCTCCAAGCAGGCAGCTTTATGTATGGAGAACCCGGCAGTGCAAAGGTTGCCCGCTGTTATGGCAACCTCGAACAAAGCGTTCTCTGCCCCTACAGCATTATTTTCTTAGAGCGCCAGAACTCTCATTCCTCTTAGCAGGCTTCATCATTTACCTGTGTAAGAATTTTGTGGTGTTTTTTTTTTTCCTTCAGCTTCTTAGAGACAGATTTGCCCTAAGGGTCCTGCCTAGTTAGATGTTACAACCGGACGCACGATGGCCAAGTCATAAGACGTCTTACTTGTCAAGCTAAGATCCTGACTTTGATCCCTGCCCATGAATTTTTTAAGGTGGCGGAAAGAGAAAGAAAAATAAAACACACCTAAAATGCCTCTAGCGTACTTGTCAGATTTCTTAGGAGAATTAAGAATTACTTGAGCTCCGACATTAGCTCACAGTTCATGCAGCCCAACCATTTGCCAGTTGGGGATGTAGCTCAGTGGTAGAGCGCATGCTTTGCATGTATGAGGTCCAGGGTTCGATCACCTGCATCTCCATGCTGTTTGGTCAGCCGTGCATCTGCTTTATGGTTAATTGTAACGCGCAACGCAGACATCGTCCGCTCGTATCCCTCAACGTTCTGAAGCATACATGTGCTGCTTCCTGTTAACAAGTCCAACCTAGCATGTGCTTGTTTACAGGGCACCTCCTTAGCATAGTCCTTTCTCCTATTCATCATCGTGGCAAGCACTGGAGATGTAGCTCCGCGATACAGCACATTCACTGCATGTTTGAGGTCTTGGGTTCAGTGTCCAGCGTAAAAAGAATGTCAGTTTCGTGTTTTAAAAAGCTATTTGAAATATGCAGCTTCGAGCCGGCTCATCACCGTTTACGCTAGGCATGGTGGCCAAGTGGCAAGGCGTCGGTCTCGTAAACCGAAGATCATGGGTTCAACCCCCGTCCGTGCCTTTCCTTTGACATGGATGGGGACCATAAGCCAACGCTGTTCTGAAAAACTCTGCGTTCCGATACAGACGTAGCAGTTTGGCAAAAGCGCGAGTGAAATCTCCGTGACCTTTGCTGCGTTTTGCAGCTTCGTTCTTCCGTCTGCTAGGCAGGAAGGTGCCGTTTGGTTGTCCCAAATTTTCCGCACAAAGAATGAGCACAGGCCAGGGCGCGGTGGCCAAGTGGCAAGGCGTCGGTCTTGTAAACCGAAGATCACGGGTTCAATTCCCGTTCGTGCCTTTTTTAAAGAACGCATGCCGAGAAACGGAAACAAAAGCCTACGTAGCAATAACAGTTGTTGTAAGAAGAAGACTTTGCCTCAGCCGTAACTCCAGCCAGTGCAGTTCACGCACATGTCTCTTGAGGTGTAAAAAATAAAAAAAAAGATAGAAATAAAACCAAACCCCTCAGCTCTAGACGGAGTGCTCTGCACGCATGCCGTGCAACCTTCACTCCCCTGCGTCTCGGCGTACTTTCCCTGGTTTTATCCTCTCTCCCGCCCCGTACAGGGGATGTAGCTCAGTGGTAGAGCGCATGCTTCGCATGTATGAGGTCCTGGGTTCAATCCCCAGCATCTCCAAGCAGGCAGCTTTATGTATGGAGAACCCGGCAGTGCAAAGGTTGCCCGCTGTTATGGCAACCTCGAACAAAGCGTTCTCTGCCCCTACAGCATTATTTTCTTAGAGCGCCAGAACTCTCATTCCTCTTAGCAGGCTTCATCATTTACCTGTGTAAGAATTTTGTGGTGTTTTTTTTTTTCCTTCAGCTTCTTAGAGACAGATTTGCCCTAAGGGTCCTGCCTAGTTAGATGTTACAACCGGACGCACGATGGCCAAGTCATAAGACGTCTTACTTGTCAAGCTAAGATCCTGACTTTGATCCCTGCCCATGAATTTTTTAAGGTGGCGGAAAGAGAAAGAAAAATAAAACACACCTAAAATGCCTCTAGCGTACTTGTCAGATTTCTTAGGAGAATTAAGAATTACTTGAGCTCCGACATTAGCTCACAGTTCATGCAGCCCAACCGTTTGCCAGTTGGGGATGTAGCTCAGTGGTAGAGCGCATGCTTTGCATGTATGAGGTCCAGGGTTCGATCCCCTGCATCTCCATGCTGTTTGGTCAGCCGTGCATCTGCTTTATGGTTAATTGTAACGCGCAACGCAGACATCGTCCGCTCGTATCCCTCAACGTTCTGAAGCATACATGTGCTGCTTCCTGTTAACAAGTCCAACCTAGCATGTGCTTGTTTACAGGGCACCTCCTTAGCATAGTCCTTTCTCCTATTCATCATCGTGGCAAGCACTGGAGATGTAGCTCCGCGATACAGCACATTCACTGCATGTTTGAGGTCTTGGGTTCAGTGTCCAGCGTAAAAAGAATGTCAGTTTCGTGTTTTAAAAAGCTATTTGAAATATGCAGCTTCGAGCCGGCTCATCACCGTTTACGCTAGGCATGGTGGCCAAGTGGCAAGGCGTCGGTCTCGTAAACCGAAGATCATGGGTTCAACCCCCGTCCGTGCCTTTCCTTTGACATGGATGGGGACCATAAGCCAACGCTGTTCTGAAAAACTCTGCGTTCCGATACAGACGTAGCAGTTTGGCAAAAGCGCGAGTGAAATCTCCGTGACCTTTGCTGCGTTTTGCAGCTTCGTTCTTCCGTCTGCTAGGCAGGAAGGTGCCGTTTGGTTGTCCCAAATTTTCCGCACAAAGAATGAGCACAGGCCAGGGCGCGGTGGCCAAGTGGCAAGGCGTCGGTCTTGTAAACCGAAGATCACGGGTTCAATTCCCGTTCGTGCCTTTTTTAAAGAACGCATGCCGAGAAACGGAAACAAAAGCCTACGTAGCAATAACAGTTGTTGTAAGAAGAAGACTTTGCCTCAGCCGTAACTCCAGCCAGTGCAGTTCACGCACATGTCTCTTGAGGTGTAAAAAATAAAAAAAAAGATAGAAATAAAACCAAACCCCTCAGCTCTAGACGGAGTGCTTTGCACGCATGCCGTGCAACCTTCACGTCTCGGCGTACTTTCCCTGGTTTTATCCTCTCTCACGCCCCGTACAGGGGATGTAGCTCAGTGGTAGAGCGCATGCTTCGCATGTATGAGGTCCTGGGTTCAATCCCCAGCATCTCCAAGCAGGCAGCTTTATGTATGGAGAACCCGGCAGTGCAAAGGTTGCCCGCTGTTATGGCAACCTCGAACAAAGCGTTCTCTGCCCCTACAGCATTATTTTCTTAGAGCGCCAGAACTCTCATTCCTCTTAGCAGGCTTCATCATTTACCTGTGTAAGAATTTTGTGGTGTTTTTTTTTTTCCTTCAGCTTCTTAGAGACAGATTTGCCCTAAGGGTCCTGCCTAGTTAGATGTTACAACCGGACGCACGATGGCCAAGTCATAAGACGTCTTACTTGTCAAGCTAAGATCCTGACTTTGATCCCTGCCCATGAATTTTTTAAGGTGGCGGAAAGAGAAAGAAAAATAAAACACACCTAAAATGCCTCTAGCGTACTTGTCAGATTTCTTAGGAGAATTAAGAATTACTTGAGCTCCGACATTAGCTCACAGTTCATGCAGCCCAACCGTTTGCCAGTTGGGGATGTAGCTCAGTGGTAGAGCGCATGCTTTGCATGTATGAGGTCCAGGGTTCAATCCCCTGCATCTCCATGCTGTTTGGTCAGCCGTGCATCTGCTTTATGGTTAATTGTAACGCGCAACGCAGACATCGTCCGCTCGTATCCCTCAACGTTCTGAAGCATACATGTGCTGCTTCCTGTTAACAAGTCCAACCTAGCATGTGCTTGTTTACAGGGCACCTCCTTAGCATAGTCCTTTCTCCTATTCATCATCGTGGCAAGCACTGGAGATGTAGCTCCGCGATACAGCACATTCACTGCATGTTTGAGGTCTTGGGTTCAGTGTCCAGCGTAAAAAGAATGTCAGTTTCGTGTTTTAAAAAGCTATTTGAAATATGCAGCTTCGAGCCGGCTCATCACCGTTTACGCTAGGCATGGTGGCCAAGTGGCAAGGCGTCGGTCTCTGAAAAACTCTGCGTTCCGATACAGACGTAGCAGTTTGGCAAAAGCGCGAGTGAAATCTCCGTGACCTTTGCTGCGTTTTGCAGCTTCGTTCTTCCGTCTGCTAGGCAGGAAGGTGCCGTTTGGTTGTCCCAAATTTTCCGCACAAAGAATGAGCACAGGCCAGGGCGCGGTGGCCAAGTGGCAAGGCGTCGGTCTTGTAAACCGAAGATCACGGGTTCAATTCCCGTTCGTGCCTTTTTTAAAGAACGCATGCCGAGAAACGGAAACAAAAGCCTACGTAGCAATAACAGTTGTTGTAAGAAGAAGACTTTGCCTCAGCCGTAACTCCAGCCAGTGCAGTTCACGCACATGTCTCTTGAGGTGTAAAAAATAAAAAAAAAGATAGAAATAAAACCAAACCCCTCAGCTCTAGACGGAGTGCTCTGCACGCATGCCGTGCAACCTTCACTCCCCTGCGTCTCGGCGTACTTTCCCTGGTTTTATCCTCTCTCACGCCCCGTACAGGGGATGTAGCTCAGTGGTAGAGCGCATGCTTCGCATGTATGAGGTCCTGGGTTCAATCCCCAGCATCTCCAAGCAGGCAGCTTTATGTATGGAGAACCCGGCAGTGCAAAGGTTGCCCGCTGTTATGGCAACCTCGAACAAAGCGTTCTCTGCCCCTACAGCATTATTTTCTTAGAGCGCCAGAACTCTCATTCCTCTTAGCAGGCTTCATCATTTACCTGTGTAAGAATTTTGTGGTGTTTTTTTTTTTCCTTCAGCTTCTTAGAGACAGATTTGCCCTAAGGGTCCTGCCTAGTTAGATGTTACAACCGGACGCACGATGGCCAAGTCATAAGACGTCTTACTTGTCAAGCTAAGATCCTGACTTTGATCCCTGCCCATGAATTTTTTAAGGTGGCGGAAAGAGAAAGAAAAATAAAACACACCTAAAATGCCTCTAGCGTACTTGTCAGATTTCTTAGGAGAATTAAGAATTACTTGAGCTCCGACATTAGCTCACAGTTCATGCAGCCCAACCATTTGCCAGTTGGGGATGTAGCTCAGTGGTAGAGCGCATGCTTTGCATGTATGAGGTCCAGGGTTCGATCACCTGCATCTCCATGCTGTTTGGTCAGCCGTGCATCTGCTTTATGGTTAATTGTAACGCGCAACGCAGACATCGTCCGCTCGTATCCCTCAACGTTCTGAAGCATACATGTGCTGCTTCCTGTTAACAAGTCCAACCTAGCATGTGCTTGTTTACAGGGCACCTCCTTAGCATAGTCCTTTCTCCTATTCATCATCGTGGCAAGCACTGGAGATGTAGCTCCGCGATACAGCACATTCACTGCATGTTTGAGGTCTTGGGTTCAGTGTCCAGCGTAAAAAGAATGTCAGTTTCGTGTTTTAAAAAGCTATTTGAAATATGCAGCTTCGAGCCGGCTCATCACCGTTTACGCTAGGCATGGTGGCCAAGTGGCAAGGCGTCGGTCTCGTAAACCGAAGATCATGGGTTCAACCCCCGTCCGTGCCTTTCCTTTGACATGGATGGGGACCATAAGCCAACGCTGTTCTGAAAAACTCTGCGTTCCGATACAGACGTAGCAGTTTGGCAAAAGCGCGAGTGAAATCTCCGTGACCTTTGCTGCGTTTTGCAGCTTCGTTCTTCCGTCTGCTAGGCAGGAAGGTGCCGTTTGGTTGTCCCAAATTTTCCGCACAAAGAATGAGCACAGGCCAGGGCGCGGTGGCCAAGTGGCAAGGCGTCGGTCTTGTAAACCGAAGATCACGGGTTCAATTCCCGTTCGTGCCTTTTTTAAAGAACGCATGCCGAGAAACGGAAACAAAAGCCTACGTAGCAATAACAGTTGTTGTAAGAAGAAGACTTTGCCTCAGCCGTAACTCCAGCCAGTGCAGTTCACGCACATGTCTCTTGAGGTGTAAAAAATAAAAAAAAAGATAGAAATAAAACCAAACCCCTCAGCTCTAGACGGAGTGCTTTGCACGCATGCCGTGCAACCTTCACGTCTCGGCGTACTTTCCCTGGTTTTATCCTCTCTCACGCCCCGTACAGGGGATGTAGCTCAGTGGTAGAGCGCATGCTTCGCATGTATGAGGTCCTGGGTTCAATCCCCAGCATCTCCAAGCAGGCAGCTTTATGTATGGAGAACCCGGCAGTGCAAAGGTTGCCCGCTGTTATGGCAACCTCGAACAAAGCGTTCTCTGCCCCTACAGCATTATTTTCTTAGAGCGCCAGAACTCTCATTCCTCTTAGCAGGCTTCATCATTTACCTGTGTAAGAATTTTGTGGTGTTTTTTTTTTTCCTTCAGCTTCTTAGAGACAGATTTGCCCTAAGGGTCCTGCCTAGTTAGATGTTACAACCGGACGCACGATGGCCAAGTCATAAGACGTCTTACTTGTCAAGCTAAGATCCTGACTTTGATCCCTGCCCATGAATTTTTTAAGGTGGCGGAAAGAGAAAGAAAAATAAAACACACCTAAAATGCCTCTAGCGTACTTGTCAGATTTCTTAGGAGAATTAAGAATTACTTGAGCTCCGACATTAGCTCACAGTTCATGCAGCCCAACCGTTTGCCAGTTGGGGATGTAGCTCAGTGGTAGAGCGCATGCTTTGCATGTATGAGGTCCAGGGTTCAATCCCCTGCATCTCCATGCTGTTTGGTCAGCCGTGCATCTGCTTTATGGTTAATTGTAACGCGCAACGCAGACATCGTCCGCTCGTATCCCTCAACGTTCTGAAGCATACATGTGCTGCTTCCTGTTAACAAGTCCAACCTAGCATGTGCTTGTTTACAGGGCACCTCCTTAGCATAGTCCTTTCTCCTATTCATCATCGTGGCAAGCACTGGAGATGTAGCTCCGCGATACAGCACATTCACTGCATGTTTGAGGTCTTGGGTTCAGTGTCCAGCGTAAAAAGAATGTCAGTTTCGTGTTTTAAAAAGCTATTTGAAATATGCAGCTTCGAGCCGGCTCATCACCGTTTACGCTAGGCATGGTGGCCAAGTGGCAAGGCGTCGGTCTCTGAAAAACTCTGCGTTCCGATACAGACGTAGCAGTTTGGCAAAAGCGCGAGTGAAATCTCCGTGACCTTTGCTGCGTTTTGCAGCTTCGTTCTTCCGTCTGCTAGGCAGGAAGGTGCCGTTTGGTTGTCCCAAATTTTCCGCACAAAGAATGAGCACAGGCCAGGGCGCGGTGGCCAAGTGGCAAGGCGTCGGTCTTGTAAACCGAAGATCACGGGTTCAATTCCCGTTCGTGCCTTTTTTAAAGAACGCATGCCGAGAAACGGAAACAAAAGCCTACGTAGCAATAACAGTTGTTGTAAGAAGAAGACTTTGCCTCAGCCGTAACTCCAGCCAGTGCAGTTCACGCACATGTCTCTTGAGGTGTAAAAAATAAAAAAAAAGATAGAAATAAAACCAAACCCCTCAGCTCTAGACGGAGTGCTCTGCACGCATGCCGTGCAACCTTCACTCCCCTGCGTCTCGGCGTACTTTCCCTGGTTTTATCCTCTCTCACGCCCCGTACAGGGGATGTAGCTCAGTGGTAGAGCGCATGCTTCGCATGTATGAGGTCCTGGGTTCAATCCCCAGCATCTCCAAGCAGGCAGCTTTATGTATGGAGAACCCGGCAGTGCAAAGGTTGCCCGCTGTTATGGCAACCTCGAACAAAGCGTTCTCTGCCCCTACAGCATTATTTTCTTAGAGCGCCAGAACTCTCATTCCTCTTAGCAGGCTTCATCATTTACCTGTGTAAGAATTTTGTGGTGTTTTTTTTTTTCCTTCAGCTTCTTAGAGACAGATTTGCCCTAAGGGTCCTGCCTAGTTAGATGTTACAACCGGACGCACGATGGCCAAGTCATAAGACGTCTTACTTGTCAAGCTAAGATCCTGACTTTGATCCCTGCCCATGAATTTTTTAAGGTGGCGGAAAGAGAAAGAAAAATAAAACACACCTAAAATGCCTCTAGCGTACTTGTCAGATTTCTTAGGAGAATTAAGAATTACTTGAGCTCCGACATTAGCTCACAGTTCATGCAGCCCAACCATTTGCCAGTTGGGGATGTAGCTCAGTGGTAGAGCGCATGCTTTGCATGTATGAGGTCCAGGGTTCGATCACCTGCATCTCCATGCTGTTTGGTCAGCCGTGCATCTGCTTTATGGTTAATTGTAACGCGCAACGCAGACATCGTCCGCTCGTATCCCTCAACGTTCTGAAGCATACATGTGCTGCTTCCTGTTAACAAGTCCAACCTAGCATGTGCTTGTTTACAGGGCACCTCCTTAGCATAGTCCTTTCTCCTATTCATCATCGTGGCAAGCACTGGAGATGTAGCTCCGCGATACAGCACATTCACTGCATGTTTGAGGTCTTGGGTTCAGTGTCCAGCGTAAAAAGAATGTCAGTTTCGTGTTTTAAAAAGCTATTTGAAATATGCAGCTTCGAGCCGGCTCATCACCGTTTACGCTAGGCATGGTGGCCAAGTGGCAAGGCGTCGGTCTCGTAAACCGAAGATCATGGGTTCAACCCCCGTCCGTGCCTTTCCTTTGACATGGATGGGGACCATAAGCCAACGCTGTTCTGAAAAACTCTGCGTTCCGATACAGACGTAGCAGTTTGGCAAAAGCGCGAGTGAAATCTCCGTGACCTTTGCTGCGTTTTGCAGCTTCGTTCTTCCGTCTGCTAGGCAGGAAGGTGCCGTTTGGTTGTCCCAAATTTTCCGCACAAAGAATGAGCACAGGCCAGGGCGCGGTGGCCAAGTGGCAAGGCGTCGGTCTTGTAAACCGAAGATCACGGGTTCAATTCCCGTTCGTGCCTTTTTTAAAGAACGCATGCCGAGAAACGGAAACAAAAGCCTACGTAGCAATAACAGTTGTTGTAAGAAGAAGACTTTGCCTCAGCCGTAACTCCAGCCAGTGCAGTTCACGCACATGTCTCTTGAGGTGTAAAAAATAAAAAAAAAGATAGAAATAAAACCAAACCCCTCAGCTCTAGACGGAGTGCTCTGCACGCATGCCGTGCAACCTTCACTCCCCTGCGTCTCGGCGTACTTTCCCTGGTTTTATCCTCTCTCCCGCCCCGTACAGGGGATGTAGCTCAGTGGTAGAGCGCATGCTTCGCATGTATGAGGTCCTGGGTTCAATCCCCAGCATCTCCAAGCAGGCAGCTTTATGTATGGAGAACCCGGCAGTGCAAAGGTTGCCCGCTGTTATGGCAACCTCGAACAAAGCGTTCTCTGCCCCTACAGCATTATTTTCTTAGAGCGCCAGAACTCTCATTCCTCTTAGCAGGCTTCATCATTTACCTGTGTAAGAATTTTGTGGTGTTTTTTTTTTTCCTTCAGCTTCTTAGAGACAGATTTGCCCTAAGGGTCCTGCCTAGTTAGATGTTACAACCGGACGCACGATGGCCAAGTCATAAGACGTCTTACTTGTCAAGCTAAGATCCTGACTTTGATCCCTGCCCATGAATTTTTTAAGGTGGCGGAAAGAGAAAGAAAAATAAAACACACCTAAAATGCCTCTAGCGTACTTGTCAGATTTCTTAGGAGAATTAAGAATTACTTGAGCTCCGACATTAGCTCACAGTTCATGCAGCCCAACCGTTTGCCAGTTGGGGATGTAGCTCAGTGGTAGAGCGCATGCTTTGCATGTATGAGGTCCAGGGTTCGATCCCCTGCATCTCCATGCTGTTTGGTCAGCCGTGCATCTGCTTTATGGTTAATTGTAACGCGCAACGCAGACATCGTCCGCTCGTATCCCTCAACGTTCTGAAGCATACATGTGCTGCTTCCTGTTAACAAGTCCAACCTAGCATGTGCTTGTTTACAGGGCACCTCCTTAGCATAGTCCTTTCTCCTATTCATCATCGTGGCAAGCACTGGAGATGTAGCTCCGCGATACAGCACATTCACTGCATGTGTGAGGTCTTGGGTTCAGTGTCCAGCGTAAAAAGAATGTCAGTTTCGTGTTTTAAAAAGCTATTTGAAATATGCAGCTTCGAGCCGGCTCATCACCGTTTACGCTAGGCATGGTGGCCAAGTGGCAAGGCGTCGGTCTCGTAAACCGAAGATCATGGGTTCAACCCCCGTCCGTGCCTTTCCTTTGACATGGATGGGGACAATAAACCAACGCTGTTCTGAAAAACTCTGCGTTCCGATACAGACGTAGCACTTTGGCAAAAGCGCGAGTGAAATCTCCGTGACCTTTGCTGCGTTTTGCAGCTTCGCTCTTCCGTCTGCTAGGCAGGAAGGTGCCGTTTGGTTGTCCCAAATTTTCCGCACAAAGATTTGAGCACAGGCCAGGGCGCGGTGGCCAAGTGGCAAGGCGTCGGTCTTGTAAACCGAAGATCACGGGTTCAATTCCCGTTCGTGCCTTTTTTAAAGAACGCATGCCGAGAAACGGAAACAAAAGCCTACGTAGCAATAACAGTTGTTGTAAGAAGAAGACTTTGCCTCAGCCGTAACTCCAGCCAGTGCAGTTCACGCACATGTCTCTTGAGGTGTAAAAAATTAAAAAAAAGATAGAAATAAAACCAAACCCCTCAGCTCTAGACGGAGTGCTTTGCACGCATGCCGTGCAACCTTCACTCCCCTGCGTCTCGGCGTACTTTCCCTGGTTTTATCCTCTCTCATGCACGGTACAGGGGATGTAGCTCAGTGGTAGAGCACATGCTTCGCATGTATGAGGTCCTGGGTTCAATCCCCAGCATCTCCAAGCAGGCAGCTTTATGTATGGAGAACCCGGCAGTGCAAAGGTTGCCCGCTGTTATGGCAACCTCGAACAAAGCGTTCTCTGCCCCTACAGCATTATTTTCTTAGAGCGCCAGAACTCTCATTCCTCTTAGCAGGCTTCATCATTTACCTGTGTAAGAATTTTGTGGTGTTTTTTTTTTTCCTTCAGCTTCTTAGAGACAGATTTGCCCTAAGGGTCCTGCCTAGTTAGATGTTACAACCGGACGCACGATGGCCAAGTCATAAGACGTCTTACTTGTCAAGCTAAGATCCTGACTTTGATCCCTGCCCATGAATTTTTTAAGGTGGCGGAAAGAGAAAGAAAAATAAAACACACCTAAAATGCCTCTAGCCTACTTGTCAGATTTCTTAGGAGAATTAAGAATTACTTGAGCTCCGACATTAGCTCACAGTTCATGCAGCCCAACTGTTTGCCAGTTGGGGATGTAGCTCAGTGGTAGAGCGCATGCTTTGCATGTATGAGGTCCAGGGTTCGATCCCCTGCATCTCCATGCTGTTTGGTCAGCCGTGCATCTGCTTTATGGTTAATTGTAACGCGCAACGCAGACATCGTCCGCTCGTATCCCTCAACGTTCTGAAGCATACATGTGCTGCTTCCTGTTAACAAGTCCAACCTAGCATGTGCTTGTTTACAGGGCACCTCCTTAGCATAGTCCTTTCTCCTATTCATCATCGTGGCAAGCACTGGAGATGTAGCTCCGCGATACAGCACATTCACTGCATGTGTGAGGTCTTGGGTTCAGTGTCCAGCGTAAAAAGAATGTCAGTTTCGTGTTTTAAAAAGCTATTTGAAATATGCAGCTTCGAGCCGGCTCAGCACCGTTTACGCTAGGCATGGTGGCCAAGTGGCAAGGCGTCGGTCTCGTAAACCGAAGATCATGGGTTCAACCCCCGTCCGTGCCTTTCCTTTGACATGGATGGGGACCATAAACCAACGCTGTTCTGAAAAACTCTGCGTTCCGATACAGACGTAGCAGTTTGGCAAAAGCGCGAGTGAAATCTCCGTGACCTTTGCTGCGTTTTGCAGCTTCGCTCTTCCGTCTGCTAGGCAGGAAGGTGCCGTTTGGTTGTCCCAAACTTTCCGCACAAAGATTTGAGCACAGGCCAGGGCGCGGTGGCCAAGTGGCAAGGCGTCGATCTTGTAAACCGAAGATCACGGGTTCAATTCCCGTTCGTGCCTTTTTTAAAGAACGCATGCCGAGAAACGGAAACAAAAGCCTACGTAGCAATAACAGTTGTTGTAAGAAGAAGACTTTGCCTCAGCCGTAACTCCAGCCAGTGCAGTTCACGCACATGTCTCTTGAGGTGTAAAAAATTAAAAAAAAGATAGAAATAAAACCAAACCCCTCAGCTCTAGACGGAGTGCTTTGCACGCATGCCGTGCAACCTTCACTCCCCTGCGTCTCGGCATACTTTCCCTGGTTTTATCCTCTCTCACGCCCCGTACAGGGGATGTAGCTCAGTGGTAGAGCGCATGCTTCGCATGTATGAGGTCCTGGGTTCAATCCCCAGCATCTCCAAGCAGGCAGCTTTATGTATGGAGAACCCGGCAGTGCAAAGGTTGCCCGCTGTTATGGCAACCTCGAACAAAGCGTTCTCTGCCCCTACAGCATTATTTTCTTAGAGCGCCAGAACTCTCATTCCTCTTAGCATGCTTCATCATTTACCTGTGTAAGAATTTTGTGGTGTTTTTTTTTTCCTTCAGCTTCTTAGAGACAGATTTGCCCTAAGGGTCCTGCCTAGTTAGATGTTACAACCGGACGCACGATGGCCAAGTCATAAGACGTCTTACTTGTCAAGCTAAGATCCTGACTTTGATCCCTGCCCATGAATTTTTTAAGGTGGCGGAAAGAGAAAGAAAAATAAAACACACCTAAAATGCCTCTAGCGTACTTGTCAGATTTCTTAGGAGAATTAAGAATTACTTGAGCTCCGACATTAGCTCACAGTTCATGCAGCCCAACCTTTTGCCAGTTGAGGATGTAGCTCAGTGGTAGAGCGCATGCTTTGCATGTATGAGGTCCAGGGTTCGATCCCCTGCATCTCCATGCTGTTTGGTCAGCCGTGCATCTGCTTTACGGTTAATTGTAACGCGCAACGCAGACATCGTCCGCTCGTATCCCTCAACGTTCTGAAGCATACATGTGCTGCTTCCTGTTAACAAGTCCAACCTAGCATGTGCTTGTTTACAGGGCACCTCCTTAGCATAGTCCTTTCTCCTATTCATCATCGTGGCAAGCACTGGAGATGTAGCTCCGCGATACAGCACATTCACTGCATGTGTGAGGTCTTGGGTTCAGTGTCCAGCGTAAAAAGAATGTCAGTTTCGTGTTTTAAAAAGCTATTTGAAATATGCAGCTTCGAGCCGGCTCATCACCGTTTACGCTAGGCATGGTGGCCAAGTGGCAAGGCGTCGGTCTCGTAAACCGAAGATCATGGGTTCAACCCCCGTCCGTGCCTTTCCTTTGACATGGATGGGGACAATAAACCAACGCTGTTCTGAAAAACTCTGCGTTCCGATACAGACGTAGCACTTTGGCAAAAGCGCGAGTGAAATCTCCGTGACCTTTGCTGCGTTTTGCAGCTTCGCTCTTCCGTCTGCTAGGCAGGAAGGTGCCGTTTGGTTGTCCCAAATTTTCCGCACAAAGATTTGAGCACAGGCCAGGGCGCGGTGGCCAAGTGGCAAGGCGTCGGTCTTGTAAACCGAAGATCACGGGTTCAATTCCCGTTCGTGCCTTTTTTAAAGAACGCATGCCGAGAAACGGAAACAAAAGCCTACGTAGCAATAACAGTTGTTGTAAGAAGAAGACTTTGCCTCAGCCGTAACTCCAGCCAGTGCAGTTCACGCACATGTCTCTTGAGGTGTAAAAAATTAAAAAAAAGATAGAAATAAAACCAAACCCCTCAGCTCTAGACGGAGTGCTTTGCACGCATGCCGTGCAACCTTCACTCCCCTGCGTCTCGGCGTACTTTCCCTGGTTTTATCCTCTCTCATGCACGGTACAGGGGATGTAGCTCAGTGGTAGAGCGCATGCTTCGCATGTATGAGGTCCTGGGTTCAATCCCCAGCATCTCCAAGCAGGCAGCTTTATGTATGGAGAACCCGGCAGTGCAAAGGTTGCCTGCTATGGCAACCTCGAACAAAGCGTTCTCTGCCCCTACAGCATTATTTTCTTAGAGCGCCAGAACTCTCATTCCTCTTAGCAGGCTTCATCATTTACCTGTGTAAGAATTTTGTGGTGTTTTTTTTTTTCCTTCAGCTTCTTAGAGACAGATTTGCCCTAAGGGTCCTGCCTAGTTAGATGTTACAACCGGACGCACGATGGCCAAGTCATAAGACGTCTTACTTGTCAAGCTAAGATCCTGACTTTGATCCCTGCCCATGAATTTTTTAAGGTGGCGGAAAGAGAAAGAAAAATAAAACACACCTAAAATGCCTCTAGCCTACTTGTCAGATTTCTTAGGAGAATTAAGAATTACTTGAGCTCCGACATTAGCTCACAGTTCATGCAGCCCAACTGTTTGCCAGTTGGGGATGTAGCTCAGTGGTAGAGCGCATGCTTTGCATGTATGAGGTCCAGGGTTCGATCCCCTGCATCTCCATGCTGTTTGGTCAGCCGTGCATCTGCTTTACGGTTAATTGTAACGCGCAACGCAGACATCGTCCGCTCGTATCCCTCAACGTTCTGAAGCATACATGTGCTGCTTCCTGTTAACAAGTCCAACCTAGCATGTGCTTGTTTACAGGGCACCTCCTTAGCATAGTCCTTTCTCCTATTCATCATCGTGGCAAGCACTGGAGATGTAGCTCCGCGATACAGCACATTCACTGCATGTGTGAGGTCTTGGGTTCAGTGTCCAGCGTAAAAAGAATGTCAGTTTCGTGTTTTAAAAAGCTATTTGAAATATGCAGCTTCGAGCCGGCTCATCACCGTTTACGCTAGGCATGGTGGCCAAGTGGCAAGGCGTCGGTCTCGTAAACCGAAGATCATGGGTTCAACCCCCGTCCGTGCCTTTCCTTTGACATGGATGGGGACCATAAACCAACGCTGTTCTGAAAAACTCTGCGTTCCGATACAGACGTAGCACTTTGGTAAAAGCGCGAGTGAAATCTCCGTGACCTTTGCTGCGTTTTGCAGCTTCGCTCTTCCGTCTGCTAGGCAGGAAGGTGCCGTTTGGTTGTCCCAAATTTTCCGCACAAAGATTTGAGCACAGGCCAGGGCGCGGTGGCCAAGTGGCAAGGCGTCGGTCTTGTAAACCGAAGATCACGGGTTCAATTCCCATTCGTGCCTTTTTTAAAGAACGCATGCCGAGAAACGGAAACAAAAGCCTACGTAGCAATAACAGTTGTTGTAAGAAGAAGACTTTGCCTCAGCCGTAACTCCAGCCAGTGCAGTTCACGCACATGTCTCTTGAGGTGTAAAAAATTAAAAAAAAGATAGAAATAAAACCAAACCCCTCAGCTCTAGACGGAGTGCTTTGCACGCATGCCGTGCAACCTTCACTCCCCTGCGTCTCGGCGTACTTTCCCTGGTTTTATCCTCTCTCACGCCCCGTACAGGGGATGTAGCTCAGTGGTAGAGCGCATGCTTCGCATGTATGAGGTCCTGGGTTCAATCCCCAGCATCTCCAAGCAGGCAGCTTTATGTATGGAGAACCCGGCAGTGCAAAGGTTGCCCGCTGTTATGGCAACCTCGAACAAAGCGTTCTCTGCCCCTACAGCATTATTTTCTTAGAGCGCCAGAACTCTCATTCCTCTTAGCATGCTTCATCATTTACCTGTGTAAGAATTTTGTGGTGTTTTTTTTTTTTCCTTCAGCTTCTTAGAGACAGATTTGCCCTAAGGGTCCTGCCTAGTTAGATGTTACAACCGGACGCACGATGGCCAAGTCATAAGACGTCTTACTTGTCAAGCTAAGATCCTGACTTTGATCCCTGCCCATGAATTTTTTAAGGTGACGGAAAGAGAAAGAAAAATAAAACACACCTAAAATGCCTCTAGCGTACTTGTCAGATTTCTTAGGAGAATTAAGAATTACTTGAGCTCCGACATTAGCTCACAGTTCATGCAGCCCAACCTTTTGCCAGTTGGGGATGTAGCTCAGTGGTAGAGTGCATGCTTTGCATGTATGAGGTCCAGGGTTCGATCCCCTGCATCTACATGCTGTTTGGTCAGCCGTGCATCTGCTTTACGGTTAATTGTAACGCGCAACGCAGACATCGTCCGCTCGTATCCCTCAACGTTCTGAAGCATACATGTGCTGCTTCCTGTTAACAAGTCCAACCTAGCATGTGCTTGTTTACAGGGCACCTCCTTAGCATAGTCCTTTCTCCTATTCATCATCGTGGCAAGCACTGGAGATGTAGCTCCGCGATACAGCACATTCACTGCATGTGTGAGGTCTTGGGTTCAGTGTCCAGCGTAAAAAGAATGTCAGTTTCGTGTTTTAAAAAGCTATTTGAAATATGCAGCTTCGAGCCGGCTCATCACCGTTTACGCTAGGCATGGTGGCCAAGTGGCAAGGCGTCGGTCTCGTAAACCGAAGATCATGGGTTCAACCCCCGTCCGTGCCTTTCCTTTGACATGGATGGGGACCATAAACCAACGCTGTTCTGAAAAACTCTGCGTTCCGATACAGACGTAGCACTTTGGCAAAAGCGCGAGTGAAATCTCCGTGACCTTTGCTGCGTTTTGCAGCTTCGTTCTTCCGTCTGCTAGGCAGGAAGGTGCCGTTTGGTTGTCCCAAATTTTCCGCACAAAGAATGAGCACAGGCCAGGGCGCGGTGGCCAAGTGGCAAGGCGTCGGTCTTGTAAACCGAAGATCACGGGTTCAATTCCCGTTCGTGCCTTTTTTAAAGAACGCATGCCGAGAAACGGAAACAAAAGCCTACGTAGCAATAACAGTTGTTGTAAGAAGAAGACTTTGCCTCAGCCGTAACTCCAGCCAGTGCAGTTCACGCACATGTCTCTTGAGGTGTAAAAAATAAAAAAAAAGATAGAAATAAAACCAAACCCCTCAGCTCTAGACGGAGTGCTCTGCACGCATGCCGTGCAACCTTCACTCCCCTGCGTCTCGGCGTACTTTCCCTGGTTTTATCCTCTCTCCCGCCCCGTACAGGGGATGTAGCTCAGTGGTAGAGCGCATGCTTCGCATGTATGAGGTCCTGGGTTCAATCCCCAGCATCTCCAAGCAGGCAGCTTTATGTATGGAGAACCCGGCAGTGCAAAGGTTGCCCGCTGTTATGGCAACCTCGAACAAAGCGTTCTCTGCCCCTACAGCATTATTTTCTTAGAGCGCCAGAACTCTCATTCCTCTTAGCAGGCTTCATCATTTACCTGTGTAAGAATTTTGTGGTGTTTTTTTTTTTCCTTCAGCTTCTTAGAGACAGATTTGCCCTAAGGGTCCTGCCTAGTTAGATGTTACAACCGGACGCACGATGGCCAAGTCATAAGACGTCTTACTTGTCAAGCTAAGATCCTGACTTTGATCCCTGCCCATGAATTTTTTAAGGTGGCGGAAAGAGAAAGAAAAATAAAACACACCTAAAATGCCTCTAGCGTACTTGTCAGATTTCTTAGGAGAATTAAGAATTACTTGAGCTCCGACATTAGCTCACAGTTCATGCAGCCCAACCGTTTGCCAGTTGGGGATGTAGCTCAGTGGTAGAGCGCATGCTTTGCATGTATGAGGTCCAGGGTTCGATCCCCTGCATCTCCATGCTGTTTGGTCAGCCGTGCATCTGCTTTATGGTTAATTGTAACGCGCAACGCAGACATCGTCCGCTCGTATCCCTCAACGTTCTGAAGCATACATGTGCTGCTTCCTGTTAACAAGTCCAACCTAGCATGTGCTTGTTTACAGGGCACCTCCTTAGCATAGTCCTTTCTCCTATTCATCATCGTGGCAAGCACTGGAGATGTAGCTCCGCGATACAGCACATTCACTGCATGTTTGAGGTCTTGGGTTCAGTGTCCAGCGTAAAAAGAATGTCAGTTTCGTGTTTTAAAAAGCTATTTGAAATATGCAGCTTCGAGCCGGCTCATCACCGTTTACGCTAGGCATGGTGGCCAAGTGGCAAGGCGTCGGTCTCGTAAACCGAAGATCATGGGTTCAACCCCCGTCCGTGCCTTTCCTTTGACATGGATGGGGACCATAAGCCAACGCTGTTCTGAAAAACTCTGCGTTCCGATACAGACGTAGCAGTTTGGCAAAAGCGCGAGTGAAATCTCCGTGACCTTTGCTGCGTTTTGCAGCTTCGTTCTTCCGTCTGCTAGGCAGGAAGGTGCCGTTTGGTTGTCCCAAATTTTCCGCACAAAGAATGAGCACAGGCCAGGGCGCGGTGGCCAAGTGGCAAGGCGTCGGTCTTGTAAACCGAAGATCACGGGTTCAATTCCCGTTCGTGCCTTTTTTAAAGAACGCATGCCGAGAAACGGAAACAAAAGCCTACGTAGCAATAACAGTTGTTGTAAGAAGAAGACTTTGCCTCAGCCGTAACTCCAGCCAGTGCAGTTCACGCACATGTCTCTTGAGGTGTAAAAAATAAAAAAAAAGATAGAAATAAAACCAAACCCCTCAGCTCTAGACGGAGTGCTTTGCACGCATGCCGTGCAACCTTCACGTCTCGGCGTACTTTCCCTGGTTTTATCCTCTCTCACGCCCCGTACAGGGGATGTAGCTCAGTGGTAGAGCGCATGCTTCGCATGTATGAGGTCCTGGGTTCAATCCCCAGCATCTCCAAGCAGGCAGCTTTATGTATGGAGAACCCGGCAGTGCAAAGGTTGCCCGCTGTTATGGCAACCTCGAACAAAGCGTTCTCTGCCCCTACAGCATTATTTTCTTAGAGCGCCAGAACTCTCATTCCTCTTAGCAGGCTTCATCATTTACCTGTGTAAGAATTTTGTGGTGTTTTTTTTTTTCCTTCAGCTTCTTAGAGACAGATTTGCCCTAAGGGTCCTGCCTAGTTAGATGTTACAACCGGACGCACGATGGCCAAGTCATAAGACGTCTTACTTGTCAAGCTAAGATCCTGACTTTGATCCCTGCCCATGAATTTTTTAAGGTGGCGGAAAGAGAAAGAAAAATAAAACACACCTAAAATGCCTCTAGCGTACTTGTCAGATTTCTTAGGAGAATTAAGAATTACTTGAGCTCCGACATTAGCTCACAGTTCATGCAGCCCAACCGTTTGCCAGTTGGGGATGTAGCTCAGTGGTAGAGCGCATGCTTTGCATGTATGAGGTCCAGGGTTCAATCCCCTGCATCTCCATGCTGTTTGGTCAGCCGTGCATCTGCTTTATGGTTAATTGTAACGCGCAACGCAGACATCGTCCGCTCGTATCCCTCAACGTTCTGAAGCATACATGTGCTGCTTCCTGTTAACAAGTCCAACCTAGCATGTGCTTGTTTACAGGGCACCTCCTTAGCATAGTCCTTTCTCCTATTCATCATCGTGGCAAGCACTGGAGATGTAGCTCCGCGATACAGCACATTCACTGCATGTTTGAGGTCTTGGGTTCAGTGTCCAGCGTAAAAAGAATGTCAGTTTCGTGTTTTAAAAAGCTATTTGAAATATGCAGCTTCGAGCCGGCTCATCACCGTTTACGCTAGGCATGGTGGCCAAGTGGCAAGGCGTCGGTCTCTGAAAAACTCTGCGTTCCGATACAGACGTAGCAGTTTGGCAAAAGCGCGAGTGAAATCTCCGTGACCTTTGCTGCGTTTTGCAGCTTCGTTCTTCCGTCTGCTAGGCAGGAAGGTGCCGTTTGGTTGTCCCAAATTTTCCGCACAAAGAATGAGCACAGGCCAGGGCGCGGTGGCCAAGTGGCAAGGCGTCGGTCTTGTAAACCGAAGATCACGGGTTCAATTCCCGTTCGTGCCTTTTTTAAAGAACGCATGCCGAGAAACGGAAACAAAAGCCTACGTAGCAATAACAGTTGTTGTAAGAAGAAGACTTTGCCTCAGCCGTAACTCCAGCCAGTGCAGTTCACGCACATGTCTCTTGAGGTGTAAAAAATAAAAAAAAAGATAGAAATAAAACCAAACCCCTCAGCTCTAGACGGAGTGCTCTGCACGCATGCCGTGCAACCTTCACTCCCCTGCGTCTCGGCGTACTTTCCCTGGTTTTATCCTCTCTCACGCCCCGTACAGGGGATGTAGCTCAGTGGTAGAGCGCATGCTTCGCATGTATGAGGTCCTGGGTTCAATCCCCAGCATCTCCAAGCAGGCAGCTTTATGTATGGAGAACCCGGCAGTGCAAAGGTTGCCCGCTGTTATGGCAACCTCGAACAAAGCGTTCTCTGCCCCTACAGCATTATTTTCTTAGAGCGCCAGAACTCTCATTCCTCTTAGCAGGCTTCATCATTTACCTGTGTAAGAATTTTGTGGTGTTTTTTTTTTTCCTTCAGCTTCTTAGAGACAGATTTGCCCTAAGGGTCCTGCCTAGTTAGATGTTACAACCGGACGCACGATGGCCAAGTCATAAGACGTCTTACTTGTCAAGCTAAGATCCTGACTTTGATCCCTGCCCATGAATTTTTTAAGGTGGCGGAAAGAGAAAGAAAAATAAAACACACCTAAAATGCCTCTAGCGTACTTGTCAGATTTCTTAGGAGAATTAAGAATTACTTGAGCTCCGACATTAGCTCACAGTTCATGCAGCCCAACCATTTGC
Organism: Hoplias malabaricus; assembly: GCF_029633855.1. NCBI lineage: Eukaryota > Metazoa > Chordata > Actinopteri > Characiformes > Erythrinidae > Hoplias > Hoplias malabaricus. The sequence goes on along the minus strand of NC_089813.1, from coordinate 12,212,796 downwards.
CAGTTGGGGATGTAGCTCAGTGGTAGAGCGCATGCTTTGCATGTATGAGGTCCAGGGTTCGATCACCTGCATCTCCATGCTGTTTGGTCAGCCGTGCATCTGCTTTATGGTTAATTGTAACGCGCAACGCAGACATCGTCCGCTCGTATCCCTCAACGTTCTGAAGCATACATGTGCTGCTTCCTGTTAACAAGTCCAACCTAGCATGTGCTTGTTTACAGGGCACCTCCTTAGCATAGTCCTTTCTCCTATTCATCATCGTGGCAAGCACTGGAGATGTAGCTCCGCGATACAGCACATTCACTGCATGTTTGAGGTCTTGGGTTCAGTGTCCAGCGTAAAAAGAATGTCAGTTTCGTGTTTTAAAAAGCTATTTGAAATATGCAGCTTCGAGCCGGCTCATCACCGTTTACGCTAGGCATGGTGGCCAAGTGGCAAGGCGTCGGTCTCGTAAACCGAAGATCATGGGTTCAACCCCCGTCCGTGCCTTTCCTTTGACATGGATGGGGACCATAAGCCAACGCTGTTCTGAAAAACTCTGCGTTCCGATACAGACGTAGCAGTTTGGCAAAAGCGCGAGTGAAATCTCCGTGACCTTTGCTGCGTTTTGCAGCTTCGTTCTTCCGTCTGCTAGGCAGGAAGGTGCCGTTTGGTTGTCCCAAATTTTCCGCACAAAGAATGAGCACAGGCCAGGGCGCGGTGGCCAAGTGGCAAGGCGTCGGTCTTGTAAACCGAAGATCACGGGTTCAATTCCCGTTCGTGCCTTTTTTAAAGAACGCATGCCGAGAAACGGAAACAAAAGCCTACGTAGCAATAACAGTTGTTGTAAGAAGAAGACTTTGCCTCAGCCGTAACTCCAGCCAGTGCAGTTCACGCACATGTCTCTTGAGGTGTAAAAAATAAAAAAAAAGATAGAAATAAAACCAAACCCCTCAGCTCTAGACGGAGTGCTCTGCACGCATGCCGTGCAACCTTCACTCCCCTGCGTCTCGGCGTACTTTCCCTGGTTTTATCCTCTCTCCCGCCCCGTACAGGGGATGTAGCTCAGTGGTAGAGCGCATGCTTCGCATGTATGAGGTCCTGGGTTCAATCCCCAGCATCTCCAAGCAGGCAGCTTTATGTATGGAGAACCCGGCAGTGCAAAGGTTGCCCGCTGTTATGGCAACCTCGAACAAAGCGTTCTCTGCCCCTACAGCATTATTTTCTTAGAGCGCCAGAACTCTCATTCCTCTTAGCAGGCTTCATCATTTACCTGTGTAAGAATTTTGTGGTGTTTTTTTTTTTCCTTCAGCTTCTTAGAGACAGATTTGCCCTAAGGGTCCTGCCTAGTTAGATGTTACAACCGGACGCACGATGGCCAAGTCATAAGACGTCTTACTTGTCAAGCTAAGATCCTGACTTTGATCCCTGCCCATGAATTTTTTAAGGTGGCGGAAAGAGAAAGAAAAATAAAACACACCTAAAATGCCTCTAGCGTACTTGTCAGATTTCTTAGGAGAATTAAGAATTACTTGAGCTCCGACATTAGCTCACAGTTCATGCAGCCCAACCGTTTGCCAGTTGGGGATGTAGCTCAGTGGTAGAGCGCATGCTTTGCATGTATGAGGTCCAGGGTTCGATCCCCTGCATCTCCATGCTGTTTGGTCAGCCGTGCATCTGCTTTATGGTTAATTGTAACGCGCAACGCAGACATCGTCCGCTCGTATCCCTCAACGTTCTGAAGCATACATGTGCTGCTTCCTGTTAACAAGTCCAACCTAGCATGTGCTTGTTTACAGGGCACCTCCTTAGCATAGTCCTTTCTCCTATTCATCATCGTGGCAAGCACTGGAGATGTAGCTCCGCGATACAGCACATTCACTGCATGTGTGAGGTCTTGGGTTCAGTGTCCAGCGTAAAAAGAATGTCAGTTTCGTGTTTTAAAAAGCTATTTGAAATATGCAGCTTCGAGCCGGCTCATCACCGTTTACGCTAGGCATGGTGGCCAAGTGGCAAGGCGTCGGTCTCGTAAACCGAAGATCATGGGTTCAACCCCCGTCCGTGCCTTTCCTTTGACATGGATGGGGACAATAAACCAACGCTGTTCTGAAAAACTCTGCGTTCCGATACAGACGTAGCACTTTGGCAAAAGCGCGAGTGAAATCTCCGTGACCTTTGCTGCGTTTTGCAGCTTCGCTCTTCCGTCTGCTAGGCAGGAAGGTGCCGTTTGGTTGTCCCAAATTTTCCGCACAAAGATTTGAGCACAGGCCAGGGCGCGGTGGCCAAGTGGCAAGGCGTCGGTCTTGTAAACCGAAGATCACGGGTTCAATTCCCGTTCGTGCCTTTTTTAAAGAACGCATGCCGAGAAACGGAAACAAAAGCCTACGTAGCAATAACAGTTGTTGTAAGAAGAAGACTTTGCCTCAGCCGTAACTCCAGCCAGTGCAGTTCACGCACATGTCTCTTGAGGTGTAAAAAATTAAAAAAAAGATAGAAATAAAACCAAACCCCTCAGCTCTAGACGGAGTGCTTTGCACGCATGCCGTGCAACCTTCACTCCCCTGCGTCTCGGCGTACTTTCCCTGGTTTTATCCTCTCTCATGCACGGTACAGGGGATGTAGCTCAGTGGTAGAGCACATGCTTCGCATGTATGAGGTCCTGGGTTCAATCCCCAGCATCTCCAAGCAGGCAGCTTTATGTATGGAGAACCCGGCAGTGCAAAGGTTGCCCGCTGTTATGGCAACCTCGAACAAAGCGTTCTCTGCCCCTACAGCATTATTTTCTTAGAGCGCCAGAACTCTCATTCCTCTTAGCAGGCTTCATCATTTACCTGTGTAAGAATTTTGTGGTGTTTTTTTTTTTCCTTCAGCTTCTTAGAGACAGATTTGCCCTAAGGGTCCTGCCTAGTTAGATGTTACAACCGGACGCACGATGGCCAAGTCATAAGACGTCTTACTTGTCAAGCTAAGATCCTGACTTTGATCCCTGCCCATGAATTTTTTAAGGTGGCGGAAAGAGAAAGAAAAATAAAACACACCTAAAATGCCTCTAGCCTACTTGTCAGATTTCTTAGGAGAATTAAGAATTACTTGAGCTCCGACATTAGCTCACAGTTCATGCAGCCCAACTGTTTGCCAGTTGGGGATGTAGCTCAGTGGTAGAGCGCATGCTTTGCATGTATGAGGTCCAGGGTTCGATCCCCTGCATCTCCATGCTGTTTGGTCAGCCGTGCATCTGCTTTATGGTTAATTGTAACGCGCAACGCAGACATCGTCCGCTCGTATCCCTCAACGTTCTGAAGCATACATGTGCTGCTTCCTGTTAACAAGTCCAACCTAGCATGTGCTTGTTTACAGGGCACCTCCTTAGCATAGTCCTTTCTCCTATTCATCATCGTGGCAAGCACTGGAGATGTAGCTCCGCGATACAGCACATTCACTGCATGTGTGAGGTCTTGGGTTCAGTGTCCAGCGTAAAAAGAATGTCAGTTTCGTGTTTTAAAAAGCTATTTGAAATATGCAGCTTCGAGCCGGCTCAGCACCGTTTACGCTAGGCATGGTGGCCAAGTGGCAAGGCGTCGGTCTCGTAAACCGAAGATCATGGGTTCAACCCCCGTCCGTGCCTTTCCTTTGACATGGATGGGGACCATAAACCAACGCTGTTCTGAAAAACTCTGCGTTCCGATACAGACGTAGCAGTTTGGCAAAAGCGCGAGTGAAATCTCCGTGACCTTTGCTGCGTTTTGCAGCTTCGCTCTTCCGTCTGCTAGGCAGGAAGGTGCCGTTTGGTTGTCCCAAACTTTCCGCACAAAGATTTGAGCACAGGCCAGGGCGCGGTGGCCAAGTGGCAAGGCGTCGATCTTGTAAACCGAAGATCACGGGTTCAATTCCCGTTCGTGCCTTTTTTAAAGAACGCATGCCGAGAAACGGAAACAAAAGCCTACGTAGCAATAACAGTTGTTGTAAGAAGAAGACTTTGCCTCAGCCGTAACTCCAGCCAGTGCAGTTCACGCACATGTCTCTTGAGGTGTAAAAAATTAAAAAAAAGATAGAAATAAAACCAAACCCCTCAGCTCTAGACGGAGTGCTTTGCACGCATGCCGTGCAACCTTCACTCCCCTGCGTCTCGGCATACTTTCCCTGGTTTTATCCTCTCTCACGCCCCGTACAGGGGATGTAGCTCAGTGGTAGAGCGCATGCTTCGCATGTATGAGGTCCTGGGTTCAATCCCCAGCATCTCCAAGCAGGCAGCTTTATGTATGGAGAACCCGGCAGTGCAAAGGTTGCCCGCTGTTATGGCAACCTCGAACAAAGCGTTCTCTGCCCCTACAGCATTATTTTCTTAGAGCGCCAGAACTCTCATTCCTCTTAGCATGCTTCATCATTTACCTGTGTAAGAATTTTGTGGTGTTTTTTTTTTCCTTCAGCTTCTTAGAGACAGATTTGCCCTAAGGGTCCTGCCTAGTTAGATGTTACAACCGGACGCACGATGGCCAAGTCATAAGACGTCTTACTTGTCAAGCTAAGATCCTGACTTTGATCCCTGCCCATGAATTTTTTAAGGTGGCGGAAAGAGAAAGAAAAATAAAACACACCTAAAATGCCTCTAGCGTACTTGTCAGATTTCTTAGGAGAATTAAGAATTACTTGAGCTCCGACATTAGCTCACAGTTCATGCAGCCCAACCTTTTGCCAGTTGAGGATGTAGCTCAGTGGTAGAGCGCATGCTTTGCATGTATGAGGTCCAGGGTTCGATCCCCTGCATCTCCATGCTGTTTGGTCAGCCGTGCATCTGCTTTACGGTTAATTGTAACGCGCAACGCAGACATCGTCCGCTCGTATCCCTCAACGTTCTGAAGCATACATGTGCTGCTTCCTGTTAACAAGTCCAACCTAGCATGTGCTTGTTTACAGGGCACCTCCTTAGCATAGTCCTTTCTCCTATTCATCATCGTGGCAAGCACTGGAGATGTAGCTCCGCGATACAGCACATTCACTGCATGTGTGAGGTCTTGGGTTCAGTGTCCAGCGTAAAAAGAATGTCAGTTTCGTGTTTTAAAAAGCTATTTGAAATATGCAGCTTCGAGCCGGCTCATCACCGTTTACGCTAGGCATGGTGGCCAAGTGGCAAGGCGTCGGTCTCGTAAACCGAAGATCATGGGTTCAACCCCCGTCCGTGCCTTTCCTTTGACATGGATGGGGACAATAAACCAACGCTGTTCTGAAAAACTCTGCGTTCCGATACAGACGTAGCACTTTGGCAAAAGCGCGAGTGAAATCTCCGTGACCTTTGCTGCGTTTTGCAGCTTCGCTCTTCCGTCTGCTAGGCAGGAAGGTGCCGTTTGGTTGTCCCAAATTTTCCGCACAAAGATTTGAGCACAGGCCAGGGCGCGGTGGCCAAGTGGCAAGGCGTCGGTCTTGTAAACCGAAGATCACGGGTTCAATTCCCGTTCGTGCCTTTTTTAAAGAACGCATGCCGAGAAACGGAAACAAAAGCCTACGTAGCAATAACAGTTGTTGTAAGAAGAAGACTTTGCCTCAGCCGTAACTCCAGCCAGTGCAGTTCACGCACATGTCTCTTGAGGTGTAAAAAATTAAAAAAAAGATAGAAATAAAACCAAACCCCTCAGCTCTAGACGGAGTGCTTTGCACGCATGCCGTGCAACCTTCACTCCCCTGCGTCTCGGCGTACTTTCCCTGGTTTTATCCTCTCTCATGCACGGTACAGGGGATGTAGCTCAGTGGTAGAGCGCATGCTTCGCATGTATGAGGTCCTGGGTTCAATCCCCAGCATCTCCAAGCAGGCAGCTTTATGTATGGAGAACCCGGCAGTGCAAAGGTTGCCTGCTATGGCAACCTCGAACAAAGCGTTCTCTGCCCCTACAGCATTATTTTCTTAGAGCGCCAGAACTCTCATTCCTCTTAGCAGGCTTCATCATTTACCTGTGTAAGAATTTTGTGGTGTTTTTTTTTTTCCTTCAGCTTCTTAGAGACAGATTTGCCCTAAGGGTCCTGCCTAGTTAGATGTTACAACCGGACGCACGATGGCCAAGTCATAAGACGTCTTACTTGTCAAGCTAAGATCCTGACTTTGATCCCTGCCCATGAATTTTTTAAGGTGGCGGAAAGAGAAAGAAAAATAAAACACACCTAAAATGCCTCTAGCCTACTTGTCAGATTTCTTAGGAGAATTAAGAATTACTTGAGCTCCGACATTAGCTCACAGTTCATGCAGCCCAACTGTTTGCCAGTTGGGGATGTAGCTCAGTGGTAGAGCGCATGCTTTGCATGTATGAGGTCCAGGGTTCGATCCCCTGCATCTCCATGCTGTTTGGTCAGCCGTGCATCTGCTTTACGGTTAATTGTAACGCGCAACGCAGACATCGTCCGCTCGTATCCCTCAACGTTCTGAAGCATACATGTGCTGCTTCCTGTTAACAAGTCCAACCTAGCATGTGCTTGTTTACAGGGCACCTCCTTAGCATAGTCCTTTCTCCTATTCATCATCGTGGCAAGCACTGGAGATGTAGCTCCGCGATACAGCACATTCACTGCATGTGTGAGGTCTTGGGTTCAGTGTCCAGCGTAAAAAGAATGTCAGTTTCGTGTTTTAAAAAGCTATTTGAAATATGCAGCTTCGAGCCGGCTCATCACCGTTTACGCTAGGCATGGTGGCCAAGTGGCAAGGCGTCGGTCTCGTAAACCGAAGATCATGGGTTCAACCCCCGTCCGTGCCTTTCCTTTGACATGGATGGGGACCATAAACCAACGCTGTTCTGAAAAACTCTGCGTTCCGATACAGACGTAGCACTTTGGTAAAAGCGCGAGTGAAATCTCCGTGACCTTTGCTGCGTTTTGCAGCTTCGCTCTTCCGTCTGCTAGGCAGGAAGGTGCCGTTTGGTTGTCCCAAATTTTCCGCACAAAGATTTGAGCACAGGCCAGGGCGCGGTGGCCAAGTGGCAAGGCGTCGGTCTTGTAAACCGAAGATCACGGGTTCAATTCCCATTCGTGCCTTTTTTAAAGAACGCATGCCGAGAAACGGAAACAAAAGCCTACGTAGCAATAACAGTTGTTGTAAGAAGAAGACTTTGCCTCAGCCGTAACTCCAGCCAGTGCAGTTCACGCACATGTCTCTTGAGGTGTAAAAAATTAAAAAAAAGATAGAAATAAAACCAAACCCCTCAGCTCTAGACGGAGTGCTTTGCACGCATGCCGTGCAACCTTCACTCCCCTGCGTCTCGGCGTACTTTCCCTGGTTTTATCCTCTCTCACGCCCCGTACAGGGGATGTAGCTCAGTGGTAGAGCGCATGCTTCGCATGTATGAGGTCCTGGGTTCAATCCCCAGCATCTCCAAGCAGGCAGCTTTATGTATGGAGAACCCGGCAGTGCAAAGGTTGCCCGCTGTTATGGCAACCTCGAACAAAGCGTTCTCTGCCCCTACAGCATTATTTTCTTAGAGCGCCAGAACTCTCATTCCTCTTAGCATGCTTCATCATTTACCTGTGTAAGAATTTTGTGGTGTTTTTTTTTTTTCCTTCAGCTTCTTAGAGACAGATTTGCCCTAAGGGTCCTGCCTAGTTAGATGTTACAACCGGACGCACGATGGCCAAGTCATAAGACGTCTTACTTGTCAAGCTAAGATCCTGACTTTGATCCCTGCCCATGAATTTTTTAAGGTGACGGAAAGAGAAAGAAAAATAAAACACACCTAAAATGCCTCTAGCGTACTTGTCAGATTTCTTAGGAGAATTAAGAATTACTTGAGCTCCGACATTAGCTCACAGTTCATGCAGCCCAACCTTTTGCCAGTTGGGGATGTAGCTCAGTGGTAGAGTGCATGCTTTGCATGTATGAGGTCCAGGGTTCGATCCCCTGCATCTACATGCTGTTTGGTCAGCCGTGCATCTGCTTTACGGTTAATTGTAACGCGCAACGCAGACATCGTCCGCTCGTATCCCTCAACGTTCTGAAGCATACATGTGCTGCTTCCTGTTAACAAGTCCAACCTAGCATGTGCTTGTTTACAGGGCACCTCCTTAGCATAGTCCTTTCTCCTATTCATCATCGTGGCAAGCACTGGAGATGTAGCTCCGCGATACAGCACATTCACTGCATGTGTGAGGTCTTGGGTTCAGTGTCCAGCGTAAAAAGAATGTCAGTTTCGTGTTTTAAAAAGCTATTTGAAATATGCAGCTTCGAGCCGGCTCATCACCGTTTACGCTAGGCATGGTGGCCAAGTGGCAAGGCGTCGGTCTCGTAAACCGAAGATCATGGGTTCAACCCCCGTCCGTGCCTTTCCTTTGACATGGATGGGGACCATAAACCAACGCTGTTCTGAAAAACTCTGCGTTCCGATACAGACGTAGCACTTTGGCAAAAGCGCGAGTGAAATCTCCGTGACCTTTGCTGCGTTTTGCAGCTTCGTTCTTCCGTCTGCTAGGCAGGAAGGTGCCGTTTGGTTGTCCCAAATTTTCCGCACAAAGAATGAGCACAGGCCAGGGCGCGGTGGCCAAGTGGCAAGGCGTCGGTCTTGTAAACCGAAGATCACGGGTTCAATTCCCGTTCGTGCCTTTTTTAAAGAACGCATGCCGAGAAACGGAAACAAAAGCCTACGTAGCAATAACAGTTGTTGTAAGAAGAAGACTTTGCCTCAGCCGTAACTCCAGCCAGTGCAGTTCACGCACATGTCTCTTGAGGTGTAAAAAATAAAAAAAAAGATAGAAATAAAACCAAACCCCTCAGCTCTAGACGGAGTGCTCTGCACGCATGCCGTGCAACCTTCACTCCCCTGCGTCTCGGCGTACTTTCCCTGGTTTTATCCTCTCTCCCGCCCCGTACAGGGGATGTAGCTCAGTGGTAGAGCGCATGCTTCGCATGTATGAGGTCCTGGGTTCAATCCCCAGCATCTCCAAGCAGGCAGCTTTATGTATGGAGAACCCGGCAGTGCAAAGGTTGCCCGCTGTTATGGCAACCTCGAACAAAGCGTTCTCTGCCCCTACAGCATTATTTTCTTAGAGCGCCAGAACTCTCATTCCTCTTAGCAGGCTTCATCATTTACCTGTGTAAGAATTTTGTGGTGTTTTTTTTTTTCCTTCAGCTTCTTAGAGACAGATTTGCCCTAAGGGTCCTGCCTAGTTAGATGTTACAACCGGACGCACGATGGCCAAGTCATAAGACGTCTTACTTGTCAAGCTAAGATCCTGACTTTGATCCCTGCCCATGAATTTTTTAAGGTGGCGGAAAGAGAAAGAAAAATAAAACACACCTAAAATGCCTCTAGCGTACTTGTCAGATTTCTTAGGAGAATTAAGAATTACTTGAGCTCCGACATTAGCTCACAGTTCATGCAGCCCAACCGTTTGCCAGTTGGGGATGTAGCTCAGTGGTAGAGCGCATGCTTTGCATGTATGAGGTCCAGGGTTCGATCCCCTGCATCTCCATGCTGTTTGGTCAGCCGTGCATCTGCTTTATGGTTAATTGTAACGCGCAACGCAGACATCGTCCGCTCGTATCCCTCAACGTTCTGAAGCATACATGTGCTGCTTCCTGTTAACAAGTCCAACCTAGCATGTGCTTGTTTACAGGGCACCTCCTTAGCATAGTCCTTTCTCCTATTCATCATCGTGGCAAGCACTGGAGATGTAGCTCCGCGATACAGCACATTCACTGCATGTGTGAGGTCTTGGGTTCAGTGTCCAGCGTAAAAAGAATGTCAGTTTCGTGTTTTAAAAAGCTATTTGAAATATGCAGCTTCGAGCCGGCTCATCACCGTTTACGCTAGGCATGGTGGCCAAGTGGCAAGGCGTCGGTCTCGTAAACCGAAGATCATGGGTTCAACCCCCGTCCGTGCCTTTCCTTTGACATGGATGGGGACAATAAACCAACGCTGTTCTGAAAAACTCTGCGTTCCGATACAGACGTAGCACTTTGGCAAAAGCGCGAGTGAAATCTCCGTGACCTTTGCTGCGTTTTGCAGCTTCGCTCTTCCGTCTGCTAGGCAGGAAGGTGCCGTTTGGTTGTCCCAAATTTTCCGCACAAAGATTTGAGCACAGGCCAGGGCGCGGTGGCCAAGTGGCAAGGCGTCGGTCTTGTAAACCGAAGATCACGGGTTCAATTCCCGTTCGTGCCTTTTTTAAAGAACGCATGCCGAGAAACGGAAACAAAAGCCTACGTAGCAATAACAGTTGTTGTAAGAAGAAGACTTTGCCTCAGCCGTAACTCCAGCCAGTGCAGTTCACGCACATGTCTCTTGAGGTGTAAAAAATTAAAAAAAAGATAGAAATAAAACCAAACCCCTCAGCTCTAGACGGAGTGCTTTGCACGCATGCCGTGCAACCTTCACTCCCCTGCGTCTCGGCGTACTTTCCCTGGTTTTATCCTCTCTCATGCACGGTACAGGGGATGTAGCTCAGTGGTAGAGCACATGCTTCGCATGTATGAGGTCCTGGGTTCAATCCCCAGCATCTCCAAGCAGGCAGCTTTATGTATGGAGAACCCGGCAGTGCAAAGGTTGCCCGCTGTTATGGCAACCTCGAACAAAGCGTTCTCTGCCCCTACAGCATTATTTTCTTAGAGCGCCAGAACTCTCATTCCTCTTAGCAGGCTTCATCATTTACCTGTGTAAGAATTTTGTGGTGTTTTTTTTTTTCCTTCAGCTTCTTAGAGACAGATTTGCCCTAAGGGTCCTGCCTAGTTAGATGTTACAACCGGACGCACGATGGCCAAGTCATAAGACGTCTTACTTGTCAAGCTAAGATCCTGACTTTGATCCCTGCCCATGAATTTTTTAAGGTGGCGGAAAGAGAAAGAAAAATAAAACACACCTAAAATGCCTCTAGCCTACTTGTCAGATTTCTTAGGAGAATTAAGAATTACTTGAGCTCCGACATTAGCTCACAGTTCATGCAGCCCAACTGTTTGCCAGTTGGGGATGTAGCTCAGTGGTAGAGCGCATGCTTTGCATGTATGAGGTCCAGGGTTCGATCCCCTGCATCTCCATGCTGTTTGGTCAGCCGTGCATCTGCTTTATGGTTAATTGTAACGCGCAACGCAGACATCGTCCGCTCGTATCCCTCAACGTTCTGAAGCATACATGTGCTGCTTCCTGTTAACAAGTCCAACCTAGCATGTGCTTGTTTACAGGGCACCTCCTTAGCATAGTCCTTTCTCCTATTCATCATCGTGGCAAGCACTGGAGATGTAGCTCCGCGATACAGCACATTCACTGCATGTGTGAGGTCTTGGGTTCAGTGTCCAGCGTAAAAAGAATGTCAGTTTCGTGTTTTAAAAAGCTATTTGAAATATGCAGCTTCGAGCCGGCTCAGCACCGTTTACGCTAGGCATGGTGGCCAAGTGGCAAGGCGTCGGTCTCGTAAACCGAAGATCATGGGTTCAACCCCCGTCCGTGCCTTTCCTTTGACATGGATGGGGACCATAAACCAACGCTGTTCTGAAAAACTCTGCGTTCCGATACAGACGTAGCAGTTTGGCAAAAGCGCGAGTGAAATCTCCGTGACCTTTGCTGCGTTTTGCAGCTTCGCTCTTCCGTCTGCTAGGCAGGAAGGTGCCGTTTGGTTGTCCCAAACTTTCCGCACAAAGATTTGAGCACAGGCCAGGGCGCGGTGGCCAAGTGGCAAGGCGTCGATCTTGTAAACCGAAGATCACGGGTTCAATTCCCGTTCGTGCCTTTTTTAAAGAACGCATGCCGAGAAACGGAAACAAAAGCCTACGTAGCAATAACAGTTGTTGTAAGAAGAAGACTTTGCCTCAGCCGTAACTCCAGCCAGTGCAGTTCACGCACATGTCTCTTGAGGTGTAAAAAATTAAAAAAAAGATAGAAATAAAACCAAACCCCTCAGCTCTAGACGGAGTGCTTTGCACGCATGCCGTGCAACCTTCACTCCCCTGCGTCTCGGCATACTTTCCCTGGTTTTATCCTCTCTCACGCCCCGTACAGGGGATGTAGCTCAGTGGTAGAGCGCATGCTTCGCATGTATGAGGTCCTGGGTTCAATCCCCAGCATCTCCAAGCAGGCAGCTTTATGTATGGAGAACCCGGCAGTGCAAAGGTTGCCCGCTGTTATGGCAACCTCGAACAAAGCGTTCTCTGCCCCTACAGCATTATTTTCTTAGAGCGCCAGAACTCTCATTCCTCTTAGCATGCTTCATCATTTACCTGTGTAAGAATTTTGTGGTGTTTTTTTTTTCCTTCAGCTTCTTAGAGACAGATTTGCCCTAAGGGTCCTGCCTAGTTAGATGTTACAACCGGACGCACGATGGCCAAGTCATAAGACGTCTTACTTGTCAAGCTAAGATCCTGACTTTGATCCCTGCCCATGAATTTTTTAAGGTGGCGGAAAGAGAAAGAAAAATAAAACACACCTAAAATGCCTCTAGCGTACTTGTCAGATTTCTTAGGAGAATTAAGAATTACTTGAGCTCCGACATTAGCTCACAGTTCATGCAGCCCAACCTTTTGCCAGTTGAGGATGTAGCTCAGTGGTAGAGCGCATGCTTTGCATGTATGAGGTCCAGGGTTCGATCCCCTGCATCTCCATGCTGTTTGGTCAGCCGTGCATCTGCTTTACGGTTAATTGTAACGCGCAACGCAGACATCGTCCGCTCGTATCCCTCAACGTTCTGAAGCATACATGTGCTGCTTCCTGTTAACAAGTCCAACCTAGCATGTGCTTGTTTACAGGGCACCTCCTTAGCATAGTCCTTTCTCCTATTCATCATCGTGGCAAGCACTGGAGATGTAGCTCCGCGATACAGCACATTCACTGCATGTGTGAGGTCTTGGGTTCAGTGTCCAGCGTAAAAAGAATGTCAGTTTCGTGTTTTAAAAAGCTATTTGAAATATGCAGCTTCGAGCCGGCTCATCACCGTTTACGCTAGGCATGGTGGCCAAGTGGCAAGGCGTCGGTCTCGTAAACCGAAGATCATGGGTTCAACCCCCGTCCGTGCCTTTCCTTTGACATGGATGGGGACAATAAACCAACGCTGTTCTGAAAAACTCTGCGTTCCGATACAGACGTAGCACTTTGGCAAAAGCGCGAGTGAAATCTCCGTGACCTTTGCTGCGTTTTGCAGCTTCGCTCTTCCGTCTGCTAGGCAGGAAGGTGCCGTTTGGTTGTCCCAAATTTTCCGCACAAAGATTTGAGCACAGGCCAGGGCGCGGTGGCCAAGTGGCAAGGCGTCGGTCTTGTAAACCGAAGATCACGGGTTCAATTCCCGTTCGTGCCTTTTTTAAAGAACGCATGCCGAGAAACGGAAACAAAAGCCTACGTAGCAATAACAGTTGTTGTAAGAAGAAGACTTTGCCTCAGCCGTAACTCCAGCCAGTGCAGTTCACGCACATGTCTCTTGAGGTGTAAAAAATTAAAAAAAAGATAGAAATAAAACCAAACCCCTCAGCTCTAGACGGAGTGCTTTGCACGCATGCCGTGCAACCTTCACTCCCCTGCGTCTCGGCGTACTTTCCCTGGTTTTATCCTCTCTCATGCACGGTACAGGGGATGTAGCTCAGTGGTAGAGCGCATGCTTCGCATGTATGAGGTCCTGGGTTCAATCCCCAGCATCTCCAAGCAGGCAGCTTTATGTATGGAGAACCCGGCAGTGCAAAGGTTGCCTGCTATGGCAACCTCGAACAAAGCGTTCTCTGCCCCTACAGCATTATTTTCTTAGAGCGCCAGAACTCTCATTCCTCTTAGCAGGCTTCATCATTTACCTGTGTAAGAATTTTGTGGTGTTTTTTTTTTTCCTTCAGCTTCTTAGAGACAGATTTGCCCTAAGGGTCCTGCCTAGTTAGATGTTACAACCGGACGCACGATGGCCAAGTCATAAGACGTCTTACTTGTCAAGCTAAGATCCTGACTTTGATCCCTGCCCATGAATTTTTTAAGGTGGCGGAAAGAGAAAGAAAAATAAAACACACCTAAAATGCCTCTAGCCTACTTGTCAGATTTCTTAGGAGAATTAAGAATTACTTGAGCTCCGACATTAGCTCACAGTTCATGCAGCCCAACTGTTTGCCAGTTGGGGATGTAGCTCAGTGGTAGAGCGCATGCTTTGCATGTATGAGGTCCAGGGTTCGATCCCCTGCATCTCCATGCTGTTTGGTCAGCCGTGCATCTGCTTTACGGTTAATTGTAACGCGCAACGCAGACATCGTCCGCTCGTATCCCTCAACGTTCTGAAGCATACATGTGCTGCTTCCTGTTAACAAGTCCAACCTAGCATGTGCTTGTTTACAGGGCACCTCCTTAGCATAGTCCTTTCTCCTATTCATCATCGTGGCAAGCACTGGAGATGTAGCTCCGCGATACAGCACATTCACTGCATGTGTGAGGTCTTGGGTTCAGTGTCCAGCGTAAAAAGAATGTCAGTTTCGTGTTTTAAAAAGCTATTTGAAATATGCAGCTTCGAGCCGGCTCATCACCGTTTACGCTAGGCATGGTGGCCAAGTGGCAAGGCGTCGGTCTCGTAAACCGAAGATCATGGGTTCAACCCCCGTCCGTGCCTTTCCTTTGACATGGATGGGGACCATAAACCAACGCTGTTCTGAAAAACTCTGCGTTCCGATACAGACGTAGCACTTTGGTAAAAGCGCGAGTGAAATCTCCGTGACCTTTGCTGCGTTTTGCAGCTTCGCTCTTCCGTCTGCTAGGCAGGAAGGTGCCGTTTGGTTGTCCCAAATTTTCCGCACAAAGATTTGAGCACAGGCCAGGGCGCGGTGGCCAAGTGGCAAGGCGTCGGTCTTGTAAACCGAAGATCACGGGTTCAATTCCCATTCGTGCCTTTTTTAAAGAACGCATGCCGAGAAACGGAAACAAAAGCCTACGTAGCAATAACAGTTGTTGTAAGAAGAAGACTTTGCCTCAGCCGTAACTCCAGCCAGTGCAGTTCACGCACATGTCTCTTGAGGTGTAAAAAATTAAAAAAAAGATAGAAATAAAACCAAACCCCTCAGCTCTAGACGGAGTGCTTTGCACGCATGCCGTGCAACCTTCACTCCCCTGCGTCTCGGCGTACTTTCCCTGGTTTTATCCTCTCTCACGCCCCGTACAGGGGATGTAGCTCAGTGGTAGAGCGCATGCTTCGCATGTATGAGGTCCTGGGTTCAATCCCCAGCATCTCCAAGCAGGCAGCTTTATGTATGGAGAACCCGGCAGTGCAAAGGTTGCCCGCTGTTATGGCAACCTCGAACAAAGCGTTCTCTGCCCCTACAGCATTATTTTCTTAGAGCGCCAGAACTCTCATTCCTCTTAGCATGCTTCATCATTTACCTGTGTAAGAATTTTGTGGTGTTTTTTTTTTTTCCTTCAGCTTCTTAGAGACAGATTTGCCCTAAGGGTCCTGCCTAGTTAGATGTTACAACCGGACGCACGATGGCCAAGTCATAAGACGTCTTACTTGTCAAGCTAAGATCCTGACTTTGATCCCTGCCCATGAATTTTTTAAGGTGACGGAAAGAGAAAGAAAAATAAAACACACCTAAAATGCCTCTAGCGTACTTGTCAGATTTCTTAGGAGAATTAAGAATTACTTGAGCTCCGACATTAGCTCACAGTTCATGCAGCCCAACCTTTTGCCAGTTGGGGATGTAGCTCAGTGGTAGAGTGCATGCTTTGCATGTATGAGGTCCAGGGTTCGATCCCCTGCATCTACATGCTGTTTGGTCAGCCGTGCATCTGCTTTACGGTTAATTGTAACGCGCAACGCAGACATCGTCCGCTCGTATCCCTCAACGTTCTGAAGCATACATGTGCTGCTTCCTGTTAACAAGTCCAACCTAGCATGTGCTTGTTTACAGGGCACCTCCTTAGCATAGTCCTTTCTCCTATTCATCATCGTGGCAAGCACTGGAGATGTAGCTCCGCGATACAGCACATTCACTGCATGTGTGAGGTCTTGGGTTCAGTGTCCAGCGTAAAAAGAATGTCAGTTTCGTGTTTTAAAAAGCTATTTGAAATATGCAGCTTCGAGCCGGCTCATCACCGTTTACGCTAGGCATGGTGGCCAAGTGGCAAGGCGTCGGTCTCGTAAACCGAAGATCATGGGTTCAACCCCCGTCCGTGCCTTTCCTTTGACATGGATGGGGACCATAAACCAACGCTGTTCTGAAAAACTCTGCGTTCCGATACAGACGTAGCACTTTGGCAAAAGCGCGAGTGAAATCTCCGTGACCTTTGCTGCGTTTTGCAGCTTCGTTCTTCCGTCTGCTAGGCAGGAAGGTGCCGTTTGGTTGTCCCAAATTTTCCGCACAAAGAATGAGCACAGGCCAGGGTGAGGTGGCCAAGTGGCAAGGCGTCGGTCTTGTAAACCGAAGATCACGGGTTCAATTCCCGTTCGTGCCTTTTTTAAAGAACGCATGCCGAGAAACGGAAACAAAAGCCTACGTAGCAATAACAGTTGTTGTAAGAAGAAGACTTTGCCTCAGCCGTAACTCCAGCCAGTGCAGTTCACGCACATGTCTCTTGAGGTGTAAAAAATAAAAAAAAAGATAGAAATAAAACCAAACCCCTCAGCTCTAGACGGAGTGCTTTGCACGCATGCCGTGCAACCTTCACTCCCCTGCGTCTCGGCGTACTTTCCCTGGTTTTATCCTCTCTCACGCCCCGTACAGGGGATGTAGCTCAGTGGTAGAGCGCATGCTTCGCATGTATGAGGTCCTGGGTTCAATCCCCAGCATCTCCAAGCAGGCAGCTTTATGTATGGAGAACCCGGCAGTGCAAAGGTTGCCCGCTGTTATGGCAACCTCGAACAAAGCGTTCTCTGCCCCTACAGCATTATTTTCTTAGAGCGCCAGAACTCTCATTCCTCTTAGCATGCTTCATCATTTACCTGTGTAAGAATTTTGTGGTGTTTTTTTTTTTTCCTTCAGCTTCTTAGAGACAGATTTGCCCTAAGGGTCCTGCCTAGTTAGATGTTACAACCGGACGCACGATGGCCAAGTCATAAGACGTCTTACTTGTCAAGCTAAGATCCTGACTTTGATCCCTGCCCATGAATTTTTTAAGGTGACGGAAAGAGAAAGAAAAATAAAACACACCTAAAATGCCTCTAGCGTACTTGTCAGATTTCTTAGGAGAATTAAGAATTACTTGAGCTCCGACATTAGCTCACAGTTCATGCAGCCCAACCTTTTGCCAGTTGGGGATGTAGCTCAGTGGTAGAGCGCATGCTTTGCATGTATGAGGTCCAGGGTTCGATCCCCTGCATCTACATGCTGTTTGGTCAGCCGTGCATCTGCTTTATGGTTAATTGTAACGCGCAACGCAGACATCGTCCGCTCGTATCCCTCAACGTTCTGAAGCATACATGTGCTGCTTCCTGTTAACAAGTCCAACCTAGCATGTGCTTGTTTACAGGGCACCTCCTTAGCATAGTCCTTTCTCCTATTCATCATCGTGGCAAGCACTGGAGATGTAGCTCCGCGATACAGCACATTCACTGCATTCACTACATTCAATGCAAGTGGCAAGGCGTCGGTCTTGTAAACCGAAGATCACGGGTTCAATTCCCGTTCGTGCTTTTTTTAAAGAACGCATGCCGAGAAACGGAAACAAAAGCCTACGTAGCAATAACAGTTGTTGTAAGAAGAAGACTTTGCCTCAGCCGTAACTCCAGCCAGTGCAGTTCACGCACATGTCTCTTGAGGTGTAAAAAATAAAAAAGAAGATAGAAATAAAACCAAACCCCTCAGCTCTAGACGGAGTGCTCTGCACGCATGCCGTGCAACCTTCACTCCCCTGCGTCTCGGCGTACTTTCCCTGGTTTTATCCTCTCTCACACAACGTACAGGGGATGTAGCTCATTGGTAGAGCGCATGCTTCGCATGTATGAGGTCCTGGTTTCAATCCCCATCACCTCCAAGCAGGCCGTTTTATGTATGGAGAATTGTAACGCGCAACGCAGACATCATCAGTTCATAATTTTCCTATCTTAAAAATTTGCGGTATATCTGCATTTTCTGATGTACAGATTAGATTAGATTAATTATGTTTTTCACATAATTTTATAATACAACCAGAAGCATGACGGCCAATTTCCAAGTCATTGATCTTGTCAATCAAATTTCAAGTATCTAAATTCAGTTCATAACATTTATAACAACCAAGGAAGATAAATAATCTACATATGCATCCAGAGAAAAAGCCATATTTTCTCCTTTCTGCTCTGATTTTTGGTGATTTTCTGTACTAATTGAAGTTTTACATTTAGCTTTTACATTATGATGCGCTTGCATGTATTATTTCATGTGTTTTTTCTGTTGCATGTCTTGTGGTGTGTTTGTTTTATCTTTATAAAAGATATAGCATTCCTTGCTTGTGCCATTTTGAAAATGAGATGGAGGAAATAAGAAATATATTCTTCATTACACTACCCAGTAAACAAGGAAAGTCCCAGGACGTTCAAAATAGGTCTAAAAGTAGTCTTTCCGTCACGGACATATTTTAAACGTCAATGGACGTCCAAATTCCATCTTAATAAGTTAGTTAAGTGGTGACCAATCGATAAAGTCAGTGGACGTCCAAAATGAGTTTTATACAAGTAATTTATTTCGGGACCAATTAATAACATCAGTGGATGTCCAAAATACGTCTAATAGTCGTATTTTCAATGTCTGTGTTTGGACGTCTTTTCAACTTTCATTTTCAACCTTAAGAGAACGTTGATTAGACGGCAGTCATTACATTATTTCAATGTTGAATCAACGGCTAAATGTTTACTGGGTACAAATAATATTTTGGCTACAAGCTCTAATCTCAGATGTAATTTTTGGAGATATATATTAACAACATTAACAGCATCATTGTTGCACTGGGGCTTATGTGCACTGACTCAACTTTTGATAATTCAGTTTCTCCTTCTCAGGACTCCAAAGCTATGACTTGAGTATTAATTGTTGGAATCTTCACAATACTGTGTCGTCTTACCTATAAAAATGAGCAGTATACCCACCACTATTTGCAGGCTTAGAGATAGACTGATGAGAGTAATAAGAGGTGTGTAGAAGGAGAACTGAGGGCCTTGCTCCAGAACAGCTTTTAACTGTGAAGCATTGGCCATTAATAGTGCTATGTCCAGCATGCTCTCTGCTGCACTCTTCTTGTTGACATAGTGATTGATGTTCAGAGAGGAGGAGGACCCATAACCATTATGAGAGGCCTGTAAAGAGCGACAAGGGTGAAGAGAGGAATTGAACAGGGTAGATATAATTGTAGACAGAACGGAATAACACTAATTTATATTTATATATAGTGTTGTTTTTAATAAAAAAAAGTAATTGCTTATGACAACAATATTCTGTGCTGAGTCATGATTAATCACATGGCAAATTTGTAGTACTTCCTTGTAGTTTTGGGAGGGAGAAAAATATGTAGTGTTTGCATGCATGACAACTGCTTAGTAGAAACCTTTTTTTAAAATATAATATCACAGTCTCTTTCTCTTCCATAATCTCATGTTTAAGAACCACCTATGGGATGACAATCCATACTGACCTAATTGCACAAAGTCTGGTTTGACAGAGTGTGTGTCCAATACCAAGCAAAGCACCCCAGTCAGTCTGAACCCAGCATTTTTGAGGACATTTTTCCTAGTCCTCCTGCGCACTGAATACAAGCTACTCAGCTCCAGGTAGGATGATGATGCCATCAATGTGTCAGAGGGCTCAGAGAACAGGTAGCCTATTCCCCCCATACAAGCTCAGTCAGCCAGCCTCAATCCTCCTACTGGCCCTAGAAAACAGCTCCTGCCAATTCTCCTGAATTCTGAGATACTGAGGTACTGAAGGTACTGAGGTACTGAGATACTGAAGTACTGAAAATGTGGCTAAACCCTGACAAAAAGTGTAATAAACTGACAGGTGGATAGTATCTTATAAATTAATGGACATGATTCAACCTGGTGTAACCCTGTGGCTTAAGTGAATTAACCATTCCTTAGTGCAGAAGAGAAATTTGGCTTCGGTGTTGGGCTTGTATTCATCATTAAGGCTGGGAGTGTTGACAAATGGACCATTCATTATTCAAAGCTCAGGTCTAGAGCTCATGTTTACCCTCTTCACTGTGTGTCTGTCACCTGATTCCTGCCACTTCAGACTTCAACCACACATTTCAGTCTTTAGCTTTTTTTTTTTTTTTTTTTAAACAAAATAACTTGGGTTACATTGTTCAACACCCATGTAATCAAGGAAGCTGTGCTACCTAAAATACTATGGTTCCCAGTGCACTAACTGTCAATGCCCTTAATAAATGTTGCAAGAACAAGTATCTGTTAAATTTGGTTATAGAGGTATCTTGCTGCAATAAAGGCCAATGGTTAAATTATAGCACTAAGTAACTCTAGCTATTAATAATTATAGGTGTAAAAATGTGTAATCAGAATTAATATTTTCTTACTAAGTACATACTCTCATACAGAGACAAACATTTCCAACAGGTTTAAACTGCACATTTTAGGCATAAGAGCATTTAATCAGGGATGCTGAATTTTGCTATTGGGGGAAGGAATTATGATAAACTGTGGATATTGCTTTAATCCTAGAGGTTATTTCAGAGCTTGGGTGATGTATCCTTCCATTATAGTTGACATTAATAAGTCAGTGATCATTTACAAAACCCTCAACCTCACTCTCAGTTTGAGTATTCAGGTTATAAACACTGTGTAGCCTTAGGTGGCAAATCAATATGCTACTATCTATAGAAGTTTGAACTGTAGATATAAACTCTATTTTGTTTTTGAATGGTAGTAACTAAAATACATTATTAAAAAATACATTATAAGGGTAGAAATGTGTCTTTCTTTGCAATACTTGCTGAGAATTTAACTTGAATTAATTAGCATAATATTAAGGTTAGTTAAGTTAACAGACTCCAAACATGACCTACCTGGACAGCATACCCGCTGTCTGTGTTCATGTTTAGCTCATTGCTGTCCATTGCCATCAATTACAAAATGAAGTTTCACCTACAGTACTCTGTACCTGAGTGCTGGAAGGTTGTATTCACTAGAACAGTTGTGCTTCTATCTGCCAGAGGAAGCTATTAGGTTACAGAATGCTCAGGAAAGGGAAGCTTTTATGGGCAGAGGTAGGAGGCTAGAGAAGTTTCTAAAATATATGTAAGGGATGTACATTATGTTATGGAAGTTATTTTTTTCTTTGATAAATAACTAAAGGAGGTAAAGTATACATAGACAAAGCCCAGGTCTAGAGCTCATGTTTACCCTCTTCTTTGTGTGTCTGTCACCTGATTCTCTGCCACTTCAGATGTCGACTGCACATTTCAGTCTTTAGCTTTTTTTTTGCTAGTATATATATATATATATAAAGTCTTGATGCTGCAAAATGTAGAAATATTTTATGTATTTAAACAATACATTGAAGAATAGATTCTGTAGTCTAGATTATAAAGTGAATGCTAGCCAAGAGATTTATGGATCAAACTCTTTGACCTTTGGCAGCTTAAAAGTTGTTGCAAATCCCAAACAGAATGATTTTAGAAATATTTTACATAATTACCTAGTTTAACAATCATAGCCACTATGAAAGTATATTTTGATGGCCTAATTGCCCTGAATTGTTAAGCTGGTTTATGCAACTTGTTGTACAGTTGGTTATGCACATAACAGTAGGGCTTTATGTACAGCTCTTTAACATTTTAAGATGTGGGCCAAATCTTATTAAGGGAGAGATATTGTCTTTTACCAAGTTTCAAGTTACCAAGTTAGGGAATTACTTTTTTATTTTTTTGCCAGTGTACTCTCTTCACGAAATTGTCTTATCCAGCATGGGAATTTAAATAAATGCTTACAAATGTCCTTTGAGTTTCAACATAAGAATAAGATATTATTTACAAATACAATTGACATTCATAAACTCCAAGAAGATTGTAAATTTCACTGATAAAACCATAATACCCCAAAGTTAAAAAGAAGACAAAATATTAATAATTATTTAAGATATCCATCTTTGTGTATCTCCCAAATTTACTTGAAAATCCACCTCAGACTACACCATCAGTCTTAGCTCATGTCGTAGTATCTCGTAAAAATGACTTAATTTCTCATAATCATAGGGAGAATATCTCATAAGAAATGTTACAATAAGATATTATTGTATTATTATGGGCTAACATGTTAAAATTATGAGATCAGAATCTAAGTCATCCACAACCTTGCTCGTGCAAGTCGGCTTTAGATAAGGGTAGCTATAAAGTTGTTGGGACTCAGTCGAGACTGAGTCAACTCAGCATGTTTCGATTCTCTGAATCATTGGCCAAGAGTTGATAACATTTACTGTCTTTGGTTGATCCGATTCATCCTGACTGCCTGATGCTCAGAATAGATTCATTGGGAGTAGACTCATCAGTAAATACGTTTAGACGTTATTTGGCTAGACGGCTTTAGACCCATACTCTGGATACTGAATATTTCACATATCTGCCATATGTCGCAGGAATGTGAGAAGATAAAAAAGCATTTAATCTCTAATTTTATCTCTATGCCACTTTCTAAGAGTAACTTCCCGTTTTCCATTTCATTTTCTACACGGACCCTTGGTCCTCAATGTTATTTTCTGGAGAAGGCTTTTCGTAGGAGGCCCTCAGTCACAGAACCAGGAGACTGAAATCACACTGACTGCATCACACTGACTGAGCTATTTGGTATAAAGGGAGTGCGCGCGGAAGTTGACGTGTGAGCGAAAAAGACAGCAGGTGTGTCTGATGTCCGCATGTGGTCAATTTGGTACTGTACTGCTAATATTATGGCACTACTAAGCATCAACTTGAACTTCAAGCACACATATACTACTTACACATCTAATGCTTACATATCTAGCAGTTAATTATTTGCATTTTCGTTTCCAAGTTAAATTAATGACATTGTTTTGCTGGTGGATTAATGCTGTGCCCCAAACCAAACCTGATACTTTACCTTTGATACTACAAAGAGCTTTTCTAAAAATTATGCAGTAATTTTAAACCATGCATGATAGTGTGAGGTGATCACAGTTGTTTAAAATGTAGGTATTAATTATGTACAGTACTACAGTAAATACTACACTAACATGATATAACAACCATGACAATTCATGTGTGAGCCTGGAGGGAGGTGTTATGTTATTCTCCTTCATATGTACAACATTTTTAAAAAATGCCTATCATATATTAAACTATCATAAACCAATTTCTCAAGGATCAGGTGACATATTCATAAGCATTATTTTCTATGATGGACGTTTACCAAGCATTACAATTTTCAGAGGTCTGGGGCTTCATTTAAGAAATATATTTGCATGCAGATTTGATCCTAAAACCCTTGCATGTGAACATTCAAAGGTATGTTGTGCTTTAAAAAATATGAATATGATAGGAAATTATACATATTGTCTGAAGGACAATGTCTGGCTTAAGGGAATTGATTCATTATCACAAACATACTAAGACATTAGGAAGAAATTCTTTACTGTGATTTAAAAATGAAGTCATTAGTACATTTCTATAAAATGGAACATCAAACCAATGTGAATCATGATTCTATTTAAAGTCACCCATCTGTTAAAATCATTTTTTTCCTTTGTACATAGGTCCATGTGCTGTGAAGATGTATAATGCATGAAATAAGCAGTCAAACAATTTGGCAGAGTATTTCTGCTCAGAAAGTGCAGTGTTTCAAATACAGTCTTAAATTGTTGAAAATAGACAGGTTGGGGGTTATGTCATAAACCTAGGAAAGATGCTAACAACGTGCGTGGTGGGGCTTTCAAGCGACAGGATAGTGAGTGTAGGAAGGGTTCGTGCAATTCTTAGAGACTTATTGCATATTCATAGGCCTGCGCCTGTTTTGTGGAGTTTTATTACTGTTTTCCTTCGAATATTACGCTCGGTTCATTGAATCGGACAGTTCTGAAGAATCGGTTTAGTTATGTGAATCCTCGCTGCTTCATCTACAGGTTCCATCGCTCATCTCCCGCCTTATGTCCGTTGTCAAACGGCGTCGGGTCTCGAGCGCGGCGCGGCTCGTCATTGGTTGCTGTCGCCCTTCGTTGCTATGGGCGTGGAGGCGATGTCGTCTACTAAAACAGGGTTAGAGGCGAAGGCAGTTTTTTTGGGGGGACGAACGCAGTAATATTTGAAGGAAAAGCCGAGACACAAAAGAAGTCTGTGGTTTTTAACTGAGTGTATTTTTGAAGGGAAGACGTGCAGGAAAACCGAGGTCTAACGCCTGCTTTACCGCTCAGAAGACCTTATATCGGAGATAAAATACTGAGAACGACTCCACAGGCAGCGTCATTTATTTATTTATCTGATTTAAAAACACAAAAACGCAGCGGCGACTCGGTCGTTTTTTCTCGTTTGGAAACTGGTTTACTGCGGGAAACGGGGAATGCGACACTTCTGCTGAGAGCTGCGTCTATAGCTTTTGGCTTTGAGCTAGCAAGCTAACTAGGAGACGTTATTTTCTTACGAAACGCGAGGAGCTTGAGACAAATTCGAGCCAAAACTGTGAACCAAATATCCCCTTTCTGGAGACCATTAAGATGACCCTCTGACTGCATTCACACCTGGTGTAAACTGGATATTACTGGTAGGTTCTTATAGTGAACTACTGTGTACATTTCTGTTTTATTTATGCATTTGTATTTAGTGCACATGCACCTGCCCAACGAAAGGATCCAGTCTAGTCTGTAACTGCGGCAAACGTGGGCTACCAGGGTCTATCCAGCAGTGTTATTAGGTGAAGTCAAAGCGGAGGCAAAACGTCTGCGTTATATTTAATCTTGCATTAATGTTTTCATATGTTCTGTCATTTCGTTTTTGTTATTTAGGCCCAGAGCACTATTGGGTGCTCTGAATCACAGGTTCTAAAACAGCCTGTATATAATAGGTGATTGTGCAAATCAGAGATCAGAGTACATTTCTAATCAAACCAGTCATTTGCGAGTATATATTGTTAATACCTCAATGTGAGGAGGAAACGTACACATAATAGAACATGGCTAAATGTGATAAGATTTTCAGTACTTGGTGTCCACCCTTTAAGCCTACTACCAAGCCCTTTTTTCAGTAAGGAGCCCTGTTGGCGATGTCTGTACAAAATAATAAAGGCGGTTTAATTATTTGTGGGAACGACTTTATTTGACTTGGGAACGTGTGATTTTTAAATGCATTGGGTTTTTTTCAAGTTCAGTGAAGTCTCTTGTACATCTTAATAAAGGTATGTCACCAATAAGGCTCCTTGTTTGAAAACTGCAGTGATATCTTTCAACACCTACAAAGTTCAGTCTCAAAAGTTGCATTTTGTACTTGTCTGCCACAGTGTTGATCTGTACTACTGAGATCTGTCCTCTTTGCTTTTGTCACTAATGTTCTGATTTTTGCTCATTTTCATTTCCTCAGTAGCACATTTCTACATTTCCTTTGTAGCAGGTTCTTGACAACTTCATATCCTTTCAGACCCACAGTGGTCTTGGCTTTTATTTTAATTTTTAGTTTAGGCTTAGTGCTGTTTGTCTTTTGGGGAAATTATTTTTAGTCAAGCAAATATTACACATTTGTTAGCAGGTCCATTTCCATTTTTTGTACTCCTTTCACTTCACACTATGTAATTGTACTTAAAGTTCCCTTCCAGTCCTCAGTTAAACCAGTGAAAATACCAAAATGTGTTTAACAACATGAAGGCTAAATAAAAGGGGTAAAAAAAATCTCAAGATGACTTAAAGTTGCCTAATGTAACTACATCTTTGTCCTCATTCAGTAAGTGCAGTGCTTTGAATATAGTTCCTGCCTCTATCTTCAGTTCCTCACCACTCACCTGCAGCTCAAAAGCCCACCCAGTAGTTGGGTGGGATTGCTTTCTTAGTTTTGTGACATAAAAAGCCCTGGCTTTGTTTGGGTCTTTGCCTTTTTAAAATGACAATACTCAGTCTTGTCTTTGACTGTTTATTGACTTGAGGCATCATGTAACACGCATACACACAAAATTTAAAAACTTGATTCTCACAGGAGGTGGTCTAATGGTGGTTTTGACTGGAAATGTAATAAATGTAAAATGGTCTCTGACTTTTGCAAATCACTGTACTTGTCTGCTGATTTCACTCAAATCTGTATTATATTTTGAGGTCTTTTGCTTATGGACTGTAGCCTGCAGGCTATATGCCTACTTAAAACTGGTTTTAACCATAGTTTCAGAAGTTTTGTAGTTTGGCTGTAGGCTGTATTCTAAATATAAGCTGAATGCTTTTCCCTCACAGCTCGAGGAGGGACAGGGGAGTGCGAGCTTGAGCCCACGTTGCCCCATGTTGAAACCCCGCAGGTGCTGCAGCTCCACCGTGGCGAGCTTGAGCTCGTCCCCAACATCGCCATCTCCCCCTGCACTTTGGGAGAAGTGGAGTGGGTGTTTCTAAAGCGGACTTGTGGCATGGATTGCAGAGATGAGCCCGGAGTCCCCACAGTTCCCATCGCATCAAAGTGCCCCTCTGTACCTGGCTCACGTCGTGATATTCATCTCGCTGAGACAGCAGTTGGTGATGGCAGCTCAGAGTCCATCAGCGAGGGCACGGTGCTGCGAGGAGGCAGTGACCCAAGCGCTTCAAGCTACCGTCGGGGAGGAGATGGAGGAGGGGGTCCAGTCCGGCAGCAGCGCTTCATCCGCCGGAGCTTATGGTTTGTGGACAGTGAGGAACAGCAGTCCTGTGACCCCGTGGAGGCTGAATGCCTGAACGTGCACGCAAGCATGAGTCTGCGGAACCTGGTGGTGGATCGGAGCCGTAGGGCCTTGCGCACAAGCTTAAGGGAAAGCTCAAGCACGGAGAGCCAGGGTCTGGGTGGGCAGAAGGACAGTGCCACAGAGAGTGCGAGCGCAGACGAGGACCGAGGTAGAGATCTAGGAAAAGGAGCCATCGCTGCTGCCCCCGGAACCACAGAGCTGAACGTAGACTCTACAGATGGTAGAGGGAGTGCGACGAAAAGTGCAAGCGAGGAGAATGAGGAGGAGGCTGAAATGAAAGCTGTGGCAACCTCGCCCAGTGGCCGCTTTCTTAAGTTCGACATTGAGCTTGGAAGGGGCTCCTTCAAAACCGTCTACAAAGGTCTGGACACTGAGACCTGGGTGGAGGTTGCATGGTGTGAGCTGCAGGTGCGTGCCACAGAGTTTACTTCATTGCATGCTTTAGATTGGAATGCACACAGGAAATACCACTGATATCTCCAAAACAAGGTCATTCAGAGGGTTTGATTCCATTTTGTCTAGAGTATCAGAAGGCTAGAAGAATAGTGTTGGTGATTGCAACCAGATCATTGAAAAGTTTCTGTTAGTTAATGCACAGCAGAAATTTTAAATACTATACACTCACTTTTCACACTGTTACCCAATTCTGCCTTGTTTCTTTGATAAATTAACAGTTTGGAATACCATTTAAAAAAAAAAAAAAAAAAAAAAAAAAAAATTGAACACAAGTTGAAATTGATTTAAATAAAAAGTATATAGAGCAAGGTATGTAATACAGTCTGTAGTTGTAGAAATACTAAGTGCACCGTATTGGTAAATTTAACTGATAAACATCATTATTATTTGGCTGAAACGTGTGAACCACGTGAGACATTGAATAAGGTAATTGTTTTGACCAAAAGCACATTAATCCAGAGTTACATACAACACATTGTGAGGCAAAATAGTGCCTAAGGGACAACACATTTGTGTATTGGTCATTTCTATAATAAGGTTTAAAAATTGGAACCCCTGGTTCTTATTACAACCAATGTAAAGAAGTCCCCATTTTTCCTTTGTTGCTCAGTGACAGTAAGTCTTGAATTTCAGTGTTGAAAAAAGTGTTTTTTGCCAATTATCACATGCTGAAGAAAGATTACATATATGGTGTAGTATAGTAGTATGTAAATGTTTTTGTTTATAATTCATTTAAAAATGCTGCAGAATTTACTAAAATATCACATCAGTCATCGTTGTTTAATATACATACAGTTATTCATATACAGCCCACATGGCAGGGGAATTTTACACAAAGACCCTGAGCTTCCAGTAGGCTCTTTGCATCTACTCATGACCACCATACAGCATACATTTTACTTTGGGAAATTTCCTTCAAGGCCCGTAAATGAATTATGATGTATCTTATTAGTCATGTAAAATATCCTAAATGCAGTATCCTATACTAGACTCTCTGAATAATTTTTATATTATATAGCTCTTGTCCAGGCTTCCGCAATTTTTTGATTGATTTTGCTCACCCTGCCCAGATTATGTCAATATATGAAACCCACCACCTACCCTGTGCCATAGGGGAATAGAATCTGATTGCTCTTGTCAGTCAAAGGATTGCTATCCATTCATTATGCATTTATATTAATAGTTAAGTAGTTCCCAATAGGCCGACTGTAAGAATTTAACAGGCTTAAAATGTTTGTTAATGGAAGATGTTTAAGAGGCCCATTAATTAAAGGGACAAAAGATTGAATTATAGGATTCATTTCAACATATTGTATATAGTTTTGCACATATAGAAAGCTGACTGTACCCTAATTTTATTGGAGCGAAATGACCAAAGCTTTCGCAAAGCTTAAAGCACACAGTAGTAAAGAGGGCTGTATAGAGCAATAATATTACAATGTTAGTATTGTTTTCTTGTACATGTCTAAGTAGAACAGTGGAGGAGCACATTAAAATGAATTGAGTTATCCGTTCTCAGAATTTGGCTTACTTCAGTAGACAAATTGCACTCGTTGCCTTAGATTGGAATGAATTGCATAGCTTTAATAAAACATGTTCATTTGTAATATGGCCAGACTGAGCACTTGTGTACTTTTTGGTATGGTTTTGGCCAAATTCTGTCTCTCTTGCTCTACCAAGATTGGCAGACCTTAAAAGGACATATCTGATAGGTGTATTGCATGCTGGGATCGCAGAGTGCTTCCTGACACTTTGCTTTATTAAATATTCTGAGTGTTTCTGGGGTCACTGCTGACAGTGACTGTATTGTGTAGGTGTTGGACTTGTTGTGCATTGTCACTTCATTCTTTGAAACCCCTGAGGGTACAAGCAAGGCCTGGCAGGTTTGATTTGTAACACCACAGACAGCAATAAAATTTCATTAGATATTAGAACATCTGTGAATGGGATTATAAGTGTTTATAAATTGAATATTCCAGTGTTTCACTAGGAATAAATATTGTTACCTTGTACATGGGTAAACAGGGAAAAAAGAGACTCTTAAAATAAGCCAGTGTTCAGAATTCAAAGAAATGCCTATTCCCTTGGCTACCTCATATATTGTCTGGCATCCGTTTTCTTCTGATTGGCTGCAAGCCCTGCTGCACTAAGTTCGTCTGCTACTGCTGCTATTGCAAAAAATATTTAAAACAAAAAGGTACCCTGGTGTGATCTATGCCTGCTTGGTACACTTGGTATGCAAAACATTTTAAAATTTCTTATCAGGGTTACTTATTTAGAAGTTCTTTGTATTTTTTTACAATAACTGATTGTAGCCCATTTTTGCTTTGGCTACTCCTCATTCCGTTCTTGTACCACGTCTACCAACACAACACATACTAACAAACCTCTGCCATCAGTGTTGTGCACTTCTTAGATTGGTCCCTCATCCAAAAAAGTACCCCTTCAGTGGTGACATGGAAGTCCCAACCACTGATGGATGGTGATGCACTTCCAAAGGTATTCAGAGTTATAATATCCACTAATATTTTTAAGTGAGAAACTTTTGTTTTCCTAGCGAAATTTTCCATGGAATATTTTATCATTCTGGAAGTTTAACATATATACAGACCATAGTATCAAGAGATGTGTGGATGTTTATTGGCCTTTTAAACTTAATTTTCATTAAACTGCTGATCCTGTTTTGATACGTGGGCTTCTCTTTAAGGTTCAGGGACAGCTTTTTGTTTGTGTGCACAGTAGGCCATTGGTGTAGCCCTTAAAAAATTTTGCGATATTTCAGGGATTTTTGGCGATAATGATATCCTTGGCCATATGAAAAAACACTGAAAACTAATTTTATTAAATTCAGAAACACACTATTGCAACAAAATCAATGTTGTATTAATATTATATATTTTAATTTAATAATAGATATAATTTCTTATTTAAATGATATTTAATTGCATTTAATTTTAGTACAAATCTAACCATTTCAAACATTAAGAAAAACAGCAAATAAATGTGTAAATATTTGCTTGTTTTTTAAACAACCATAACTTACCAAGATTCTGACATTGTATAAAAATTATTTAGAATATTGATATTTCATATTAAACCACCTCCACACAACTGAAGTCACTCCTCTTTTGGAGCAAATATTTGAACTCAATGCACAATATTACGTGTAACTGCAATGATGTGTTACGTAAACATTGGAGAATATCATAATAACGATATTGATTTTTTTTTTGGTATCATTAAATTTTCTTTTTGCGATATTATTGCACACGATACAATATGGCACAGCCCTAGTGCAGCTAAAATAGTGATATTTGGGATCGTTAACGAGGAGACAGTGACAGAAATGATACCACAGTGTACAATATGGAAATCAACTTGCAGCAAGTGATGTTTAGTCCGTTATCTAAGGGAAAATGTGATGCACTGTTGTGTAAGAATTACACGTAGGTATGTAAAGCTATATTGAAGGATGACCAGTTACAGTGCCTGTTCCTTTTAATGCCAAACCAAACAGTGGCACCAAACAAAGCACACAATCTCTTGTTTAAACTCTTTAGCTTTGTTCTCTTCCTTTGCTCTCTAGATTTCACAGCTTTTGCTCCGTTCTGTTTTTCCTTTGCTCTATTTTTTTTCCACTTGTTTGTCATTTCTTCACTCTTGTTGTTTGTTTGCAAAGGCGATGTTAAACCATTTGATTCTCACATAAACATGGCTCTAGAAAAATTATTGCAGATACTTAGACAAGAAGGCTAAACAATTCTAAATTCTCCCCAGTTGACATCAGAAGTGGAACAAAAGTACAAAATCCTATGTATCACATTGTTTCTGACTTGAGCGGCACACACAGAACTGACTGGGTTTTCTCATTTCATAGTTTGTGGGTTGTTAGGCACTGTCACATCTACTAAATCTTTTGATGCAGAGTATTTTAGTATCAGTGTTTTACCACATTGTTGCTTTTCAAAATCATATACATCTATTTCCATTTTTACATCTATTTCCTTTTTTGTCAATTTCAAGTTCACTTCATCGTTTGAACACAACAGCTATCCTTCACTGCTTCACAAATTTCATGATGAATGGACCAATAGAAAAGCTTCACAATTACTTGGCTCAAAGCTGCTTGATTTTTATTATTATTTATTTTTTTTTCTCTTCCCCAGACCTCCCTATTATGTGCTTGGGTTTGTAATGATACTGAAAGCCTGCTAATTTTACATGTGTTTTATGGCTGTGGTCTTGGTGTTCTCCTTTGAGTCTCAAGAAAATCAAGGCACAGTCTGTGTGTCTTAGTCTCACAACTATTGACCAGATGATTTACTGTCATGTTCAATACTCTGCTTATGACAGGATAATGCTTCTTCAGACATGGCATGCTTATTGTTGTACATTTCATATTTAATACTAATATAAGAATTTGGAGTGACCTGACCTGAAGCAAAGATATTTAATGTGTTATGGCATGGATTGATATAGCCTTTTTGTGTAATGTTTTATGATGTAGTTATCTGCACCTATGCTTATGAGACCATGCAAAATTGTCAGTATGCTCTGACAGGACAGTTTTGCTCAACATTGTAATGGGTCACAACATGGGCTGACCTCACATCCTGCATCTGTGTGTGTGTTTATGAGCTCTCTACTGACCAAGCAGTATCTCTCTCCTTCTCACACTCATTCACTGTCCCTCCCCTCCTTTTTGTTTTTCTTTTTTTAAATAAATGTATTTATTTATTTTTGAGGTCTGCCACTTAATTATATTGTGCATTATTCACTTTAACATAATTTTACATAATACAATATGTGAAAACTGGTACTCCTGCCCAAGTCTAGGGAAGAATAACAAGGCACTTATCATTATACGCTACAGAAAAAAAATTCTATTGAAACCTTTCACTGTTTCTTTGGTTCTGGTGCAAAGCTACATGAGTTACCTCTTCCAGTGTGGTCATGTTCAGATCAGGTTATCGGTCACAAAGCTGTCCAACACTGCACTTTACTCTCTGGGTCTCAGCTAAGTTGACTTATTAATTTAAGATTTCTATATTATAAATAATAAACAAAGATTTCTATATAATAAACAAAGGATCTATCCTGAGATCATGTTAGAAATTTATTTTAAGGTTTGCAAAAATCACTTGTTGTCGGGCCATATTTAGCAACACTGATGGGCTTTACAATGAGTTGCAAGCTCAATTGAAGTTATGTATGACATTAAACAAACACCCAAATCATAGGGGCACAGTAATCCACAACGTTTGCCTAAATTAGATTGGTATTGATGCAGCTGTATTGCTGGTTATAGTTAATAGGAGTATAAACTCTGCTTTGAACTCTGCTTTGTTTTATAGTTCTCAGCACCAGGTTTAGCAAAAGCTCACCAACTTTGTCACTATTTAGATTTTTTTTTGTCCCCTCAGGCATGTAAAGTGTGGATGTTTGTTCATGATATAATTTTAGTTTCTTCTTGGACTTCCAAGACACACTGATCCTCCTTATGTTTTTCCCATCTCACATCCCAATGCCTTGTTATTGTTTTGAAGTTAGTTCAGTGGTGTTCGATTTTGAATTACTAGGTGAGAATAAATGCACTAAAGAGAACACATTTCTGAATAATTTATGTACAGATTTGCTTTTTAATCTGAGAAACCATACTAATCTACCTTAAATCAAACAAAATTTTGACCTGCTCTCAAAGAGAAGAGAGGTTAAAGGAGAACGTGCTGAATTACTTTTTTAAAAGTGTTTTTTTTTTTTTTTTTTTTTTTTTTTTTTTTTTTTTTTTTTTTATTGCTTTCTATCAACTGAGACTTTTCATGTTGAAAGACTAAAGCGGGCTGAGATTGTACCCATTACCATAAAAAGCCGTTAGTTATGGACTCCACGTTTTGTTTTCTTGCCAGAATTAGCTGTAGTATCCGCATACTTCGCAAGGCACGTCTTATACAGATGTGCAGGAGAGATAGATGGAGGTGTTGATAGCTGGAACTTGTTTGGACGGTTCCTTTCTATTTGTGACTCAGTGTATACCAAGGAATTTCAGCATGCTCTGTCAAAATCAAAATGGCTTCCCATTTTGACCTACTTTTGAGAAGCAACCATGTGTTGCCCCCTCCCATTTGTGCTGTCTTTGCTTGTAAATGCTTTTTGTTTTTTTTATAAAGCTGTGTGTTTTCTCTATTTAAGGGATGAAACTCATTAAATTCTTCCTATTTGCAACCACATGCAGTTATGCACCACAAGCCACACTTACTCATTTAGTAAATAAGTAGTAATTAAATCTGTCACTGAAAGACCTGTTTTTAGTCATGGAAAAACATGATTTTGCTTTGGAATGATCAGTTTGAATATTTTGTGTATATGAGAGAAAAAGACATTTAAGGAACCTTTTCAATATTCGTGTTACATCTGTTATGATTAGAGTGTTTTATGCCGTAGCATATTTCAATATCCCCAGCCTTTTTTGTCGTTATCACTCATTTGTGTGACAAGCTATTAGTTTGTTAATAGGTACTGAGGTTTATCCTTTAAGGAAAGTCTATTAGTTAGTGGAAATTAACACCTAGTAAACTTAAAACATTTACTTC
Source organism: Hoplias malabaricus (assembly GCF_029633855.1). Lineage (NCBI taxonomy): Eukaryota > Metazoa > Chordata > Actinopteri > Characiformes > Erythrinidae > Hoplias > Hoplias malabaricus. The sequence continues at coordinate 12,179,032 of NC_089813.1, read as the reverse complement.
ACATTAATTAATATTGTGATAATCTTAAATATTTTTAATGGGGAACTGGGCTGTGTGCATTTTGCCCATAGCTTAGTAGCAGACTATAACGTACGATAATCGATTGTCCAACTTTGAGTATTTCAGAATTTCCAAACTTGAGAGAAGGTACTGTAAGATCAGATATAATTCATAACTTAAGATCAAATTTGCTTCTATATTACTAAACTGGAAAATTCTTGGAAATAAGGCAGTTTTTCCTCAGATGTTTTAACTACTCACAATCTTGATTTTTATACTTTTGTCTGAAACAAGGCAACAGCCGAATAAATATTCTACGCTAAATGACACTGCACCTCCTGAACCTTCTAAATTCCTTGCTATTCTCTGTGCTTTATACCCTTCACTGCTGCTGTTAGGTGACGTTCATATTGATTCAAGTAACTGTAGAATTTTTAAAAAAAAAAATATCTGCTTCAGTGTTTTGAACATAAACAGCGCAAAGATTTTCCTGCATACCCCAAAGGACACACTGGATATTGTCTGCCATTTAAGTACACCTTCATCTAAATTTTGTGGAATCAATCTTCATTTTTCTGATCATAAAGCTGTTCTGTTTAATCTGTTTATCTCACATCAAGCACAGAGACATGGCACCTGCTGTAGTATCACTTTTAGGAATCTTATGCCACTTTCAAACAAGAACTCCAGTGGATTTCTAGTGAATGTCCCTGAGTGTCCTTTCATGCTTGCAGCTCACAGCTGGAGATTTTTTCTGTTAGGCATGATCTCACAACGCGAAAAGAAACATGTGCTTTAGGCATGGAATAGTGCATGAAGGGCGAACTCTGGTTTCCTGCTAGATTTTCACATGCACTCACTCGGATTTTACTAGGACTCTACCAGGATGAAGTCAGAGTGATGTCCGGGAAAAATGTGTGTGGTAGCATCCACACGTAGAGCTCCTCTGGGTAAACTCATCAACAACACTGCTGGGTTACCATGCATATGTGAAAGGGGCATTGGAAATGCCAGCCCTCCTGCTCTTATGAACGTTCTTGATCAGCTTTAAATCCTTCAGGTTGTAAAGTCTTCCCCTGAGGCTCTGCTCAATCTTTATGGTAGCATTGTTTTAGCCACTCCAATTCAGCATTCTACCCTTAGAACAGTCATTCTGCTCCTTAGCTACCCTTGAGATGTAGTGTATGAAAGCAGTAGGTCATCCCTTAGGGCTAATTATTTATTTATTTAAGTCAAGTTAGTGAAGCCTGCTAATAAGTTTACATTAGGGGTGTAAATAAATAAATAATTAATAAAAGAATTGTGTAAAACACAGTCAAATCATATTAGGACACTCCATGAAAATCTGTCTTTTTGAACATATTTAAATATTAAATATTTGGGTGTCATTTGAACAGTACCGAGGGATGGAGCTTATAAAACTGAAGAAATTACATATTAACGTAAATAATGTAGTGAACAAAAAAAATGTAAATTTCTTGTGAAGAAAATGTTAGGACACCCTCTGCCCTAATAGCTTGTATTGTTCCCCCTTATGTGTTTTTTATATAAATATATATATATCATTTCTCCAGACACTCCAGCAGAAAATTAGACAGCCCACCCTTTCTAATCCTGAGTTTGTCCTCTGGAGCCAAGTCAGGAATCTAGGATGTCATCTTTTACTCCATATTGTCATTTGATGTTCATATTAAAAACTTAACCAAAACATTTTTTCAGCCTAGGAACATTGCTAGGCTACATTCTTTTCTTTCCTACTCCATCTCTGAGACCCTTATCCATGCTTTTATTATGTCTAGGCTTGAATACTGCAGTTCAGTTTTATTTGGACTTCCAGTCTGTGGACTCGAGAAGCTCCAGTTTGTCAAGAATGCAATAACTAGGGTTCTTACATGCACTATATATAGAGAACATATAGTGCTAACTTTGCTGCAGTTACATTGGCTCTATACCCTATTCTGCATAGAGTATAAAATACTAATTTTGGTTTTTAGGTCCCTGCATAGTCTAGCACTGTTTTACATCTCTGATCGTTATCAGTATTCACCTCCACGCTATCTGTAGTCTTCTGACACCAACCTGTTTTTGTTCCGTTCTGTTATTAATGCCCTTTTGGAGATCTTTCAGTGCAGCAGGCCCAAAACTTTGGAATTCTATCCCTTTAAACAACAACTAGTATTTTAAAGTATGTGATTAGTCTGGAAACTTTAAACAAATTACTTTTTGTTAAATTATTTTTTAAGCAAATTAATTTTGCCAAATTTGGCCATATCTTCCTCCCAAAATGCATTGTTTTTACAGAGCCTAGTGATGTTATAGAGAGATTATCAGGTGGTATAAGCACAGTGTCACTACTGTTGAATAACATTATTTTAGGCTGAAATATGAATTCAATAAGTCAGAAAATATGATTGGTCAGAAAATATAGTGTGGAATCATTAGAATTTTACTGTATTCATCTGAGTATCTCCAATCAAATGCCAGATGATACACTTTTGTGTGAGTGGGGAGTGTAATGCTGGAGTTAAACTGCGTCAATATTTTGAAGAAATCTGAGTAATGGGGGGGAAAAACAAGTAGGGGGTGAGAAGAAATCTAACAAAAATGGCTAATAGGAGAGCTGCTGTTCCTTATTTGTCACTGCTGCACATTGTGTTGTAAGCCGTGTGGCACTTATTGTCATTTATAGAAATGGGCATTCAAACCAACACTTATGAACAGGGCAGTATAGACGGGGAGATTTGTGCTGTGCTGCTTGAGCCTTTTGACCAAAGCTTTTAACATTTTCATTCAAGATCCCAGGGAACTGTGTATATGGAATAGGGGTATAATGTCACCTTTACAACTTAATCAAATAATATACACTTTTACAGAAGACTTTTAGGAATGTGTGTCAGAAGAAAAAAAATCCTTTATTTTGTGATATTTAGAAATAAATGTGTGAAAACGAGTGTTTAACATAGCAGCAGATGGGCCTTGTCTACACATGGTGCAGCCAACACTTTTAACTAGTTTGTGCATGGATCCCCAACTATTCCCACCCTTCCCTTCTGTTTGTTTTTGAAAGTTAATATCTTTACGACCACGCTTTTGAACTTCCTTTGGCTTTAATGATGTTTGTTTGCCCCAGATAACCCCTTAGTTCTCTATGGAAATGATGCCTCTGTGTTATCAATCACGTCACTTTTTACTCCAGTGCAAAAAACTAATCTCAGGACAGAACCTCACAACATGGACAAAGTAAGGTTTGCTGGAGCTCTGGAAATGCCAGAAATCTGACAAGTAAATGTGAAATATTACAAAGTTCTCATGCCAAAATTGGCACAAATTTTTCTTTTTTTTATTTCCTTGAATAATGGCTTTTCACTTCTTTTTTTTTTTTTTTTTAATCTCTCCCTTTTAATTATCATTCTCTTTTTTTCCTTTAACCCCTTTTTAAAATTAATTGATTTTTTTTCCTTCAGCTCCATACCTTGAATAAAAGACATTCTTCTCATATTAATGTGAGAAGTACTGGATATGTTGAGTAGTACTGGTTCATTAGTTACGTTCTTGATAATGTTGCTGGTGCATTTGTTGTGTGAATTTCATACTTCCTCTGAGAGGAACAAGTTTATGGGACTTCCATGTGCCCTTTTGATCTCCCAATACAAACACACATACACTTTTTGGTATATTCTACACTTGGTTCCTTTTTTAATCTCTGAAAAAACTGCAAATATTAATATCCATCAGTAACGCAGAGACAGTGGTATAAGGAGTATGTCAGATTAGACAGGGAGAGGGAGACTGGTTTTTGTGTGCCACATGTGTAAGTTAAATAGGATTGTGTATATATTAACAGTTTCTGCCTGTTTGAGGATTATTGGTGTTAAGTAATACAGATTTTGTGTCAGGAAGTTTGTGGCAGGAAAATGATGACAAGAACGCTTAGAGCTGCTGGTTATAGGCTGGGTGAAAGGGGCCTCAGAACTGAATTGGTGTTTTCCCCAATCTTATAGTACAATCTTACCACCTAAATTAGAAGACACAAAAATAGAAAAAAGAAAATGGATAAAGAGGTGTGGGGGTTTTATTTTATTTTATATATTATTATTTATTATGAAAATCATATCACGGGGAGCAGGAAAAAAAAATATAGAAAAAAAAACTGGAAAAATTTTCATAGAAGTACATTATAAAGATAATGTTTAATCAACTGAACTGCTTTTGGACCTTTTGTAGAATATTAAGTAATCAATTTTTTATTTAAGCACTTTTTCCTGATCAGTGTTGTAGTGGGTTTGATTACATTATGGACAGGGCATCAATCCATCCCATAGCATCACACACTCACCTAATCACTAAACTAACTCATTTTTTACACAGCCAGTACCCATACCATCATGTCTTTAGGACTGTGGAAGGAAATCTAAGTACCTGAAGGAAACCCACACAAACATGAGCATGAAAACAAATGAAACTCCTCACAAACAGTTATTTGACACAATGATTCAACCCACAACCCTAGGACAATTGAGCTGAGTTTCTTATGTCTTTGAAAATCAAATTTGACCACACGGCAGATGTGTCAAGCGGATGACAACAAGAGTTTGGGCCAGGCACCACATGACCTCTTACACTGCCATTGACAGTCTTTGTGAAACTGATGTGCTGTAGTAAATTTATTAGGAACTAATTAGTTAAAGGTGCATGGTATACAATGCATTATAGTAGATCGTGGCTCCTGTATGCGAGAGCAAAAAACATCTGAAAGAAACCTAATTGCTTATAAAAATTTATACCTTGTTATTGACTTTACTGTTCCTGAATTGCTGGTATCACCCCTAATATAATCTGGACACACCCCTAATTAAATACTGGTTTACCCCTATTTAAATCCTGGTTTGCCCCTTATTGTTTAGTGGAGGTATTCTTTGTTGTGAGTACTATTCAGTTCTTTATTGAATTTAGTTATTTTTAGATTTCTAAATGCAATAAGGCATGCAACAATATGACTTAAAATGGTTTTATCACAATTTAATGAGCTGTTTTATGCACAACTTGAAACAGGCTCTGTGATAATCACAGCCTCTCAGGACTTATTTCCTTAATTAATTAGGGTTGAAGAAATAAGGAGATTTATTTTTTCATTATTCTTGGGTTATTGTTTATACTTTTAAAAGTTTTCTAGAAAAGTACATACAATAGTGGGATGTTACATGCCACATAGATTTATCTTAACCTCTATTGTAACACTCGTCTACAGGTCTCTCACAGTTAGTTTCTCTGTCCTTGTTTTGCTGGTCACTTCAGACTTGAATAGTGTGTATTCCTGACCTAGGCATTCTCATCTCTGTTGTTTTGCTGGGAATCTAGGTCACTGGGTCAAACAGGGATGCTGGTTAACTCTATAGAGAAACTAACCATTGTCTCCATTCGCATTCAGTATTTTTTGTCAGTGGCTGTGGGAATTGCATAGAGGAATAGAAACATTTAGAAAAGAGTGACTTCAGCAATGGCACTAGAGTTCTTGCTCACTTGGCACATGCTAGGACAGATAATTGAAAAAAGCCTGTCAGCAAATCTTATTGCTTCAACCCAATTATGGTTAAATGTTTTTGGTATGTGTGTTTGTGTGTGCACACAAGCAGTCCCCTGCTGTTCTAACAACATTAAGCATACAGCTTTGGTTTGGGGCAACAGAGTGGAAAAGCACTATGGATTACTTCCTATCTGTGTCACAGTCCATTTGGAACAGCAGAGATCTGTTGCATTCTCTTGTGTTTTTTGGCTGTGGACTGACTGACTCTTGCCAGTATTAGATGCTGACATGGCTTACTTGAAATGTATAGCAATCATTGATGCTGCCTATTTGAGTATAAATCAGATTCAAGGGTAAAAGCTACTTGCTAATGTCTCTTTTGGCACCCGATTGAATTAGTATGCCCTTAGAGTTTTTACACCCTCTGTATGTAGAAATGCCAACAGTAGATGAATATTTCATGTCCTCAAATATAAAATCACACATTTTGTTACTACATATACCAAGGTGCCTAGTTTGTTTCTAGATGTTAACAAGATGTGCTTTCCATCTTAGGAGACACAGTAGGCCTCTGAATTATATTCATCATTGTGTAATTGTCCTGATATCCATAGTGGGAATAACCTGTCTTACTCCTCCATTAGGATTGGATTAGTTTTTCAGGAGAAGATTTGTAATCATTTTTTTTATGGCTCCTCTGTGATAAAACCCTGGATGGCAGTGAATAACTAAAGGGAATCAGAGGTTCTAGTTCCTGAACTATATTGCATTGTCTCATGATCACAAACAAGGTTATAGTTCTAATTACATATATATTTTATAATTGTTTTAATATAAACATATTATATTAATATATATAATGATATATACTTGATTATCAGCCTGTGTGATATACCCTTTCTCATTTGTTTTATTTTCCCTTCTTCTGATAATGCTCTCCCAGGTGAACACCAGAAAACTTTTAACACCTGCACCAAGTACCTGCTTCAGTAACTTTTCCTGCATGGAAAATATTTTCAGGGAGTATCTATGGAAATGTCCACTTGTAGGCTAAATGTGGTGCTCAGCATTGCCCAAACTTTTTATATACTTTTTTTATTCTTCTTGTTAAAATGCAGAGATTTGCATCTGGACAAATATTAAAATGATCAGACCCAGAGTTCAATGAGAACAGTAGGTAATTCAGTCTGTAATATTTTCTGAGGGGAAAAAAGGCATGGTCCATTCAGATGGAAATGCCACTCAGGAATGTCTAAGTAACTGTTGTGGTTATATTAGTTATAGTTCTTGCTGGTAAAATATTTTTTTTTTCTTTTAAAAAGTGTAGTTTTGGACAGTAATATACAGTTTTTCCTAAGGTATGTGTTAATTTGCAGCTTGGAAATAGAATTTAAGTGTGTGTAAATAATTATGCTAAAGTTAAATGTTTGAAAACAAATGCAAGCTGGAAACAAATATTTTCTTTAACCTTTGACCCCTTTTACATGACAGGTTTGACATTCGTGTAGAGATAAAAATCCATCCAGGCAGTGAGTCAGAAAACCTGAAGGAAAGGATACTGCAGGAGGAACTAAAAAGCTATGGATGTCTGTGTAATGTGCTTGACCTGATTTGTTGGAATGCAGACATTTAGTAGATCCTTAATAATAATAACCACTGTCTGCTCCATTCCACTGCATTGCCCAAGTGTACTTTTGTTGCACTGTATGTAAGGCATTTCTGTAGGTAACATCTTGGCAGGAGGAGGGTGGTGGTACTGTAGTTATTTAAAGAATGGCACCTGTTCGCAGATGGGTGGCACAATCTGAAACACCTGCTGCCAGAATGGGAATCTGCAGTACATTGTCGTGTGTTTGTGTGTGAATGAGACTTTCCATGCTGGGCTTAACGTCTTCCGGACAGTTAGGGGCTACTGAATAATGCAGGGACACCCCCCACCCCCACACCCTCTCTCGAGTCAGCTGAAAAGGCTTGTGCAGAGAGAAGGAGGAAAGAAAAGATGAGAGGGCCAAGGAGAGAGAAAGAAAAGAAGAGATGGAGGAGCGCACGTGGAGCATGTGGGGACAGTTCAGGCAGGCTAACTCAGCTGTGTGGAATAGGCTCTCTGCAGTGTTGCATAATTTATGGGGCTCTGGGAGCGAGAGCTATAAAAGCCTAACTCACACTCACATTCCTGCACAACACGTGGACATCCAGAGTGTGCACTGGGTGCCATTTTTCATCAGCCCACTTTTACTTCTCTGTACTTACCTCCTTCTCTTTCTCTCCCTGACTGACCTTTAAATTAATCTCATTAATCACTGCTGGGTTGAGGGGCATCGGGGTGAACCTGCGTGGGTCCATCCGTCTGAGCGTGTGTGTGCGCGTGCTTGTGCGCACATATGCCACAGACAGTTTAGGCATGTATGTGCTTATCACAGCTTATAGCTTATGGTCTTATTGTTCTCTGTGTTTGTGTGTGTACAAGTCCTTTTTGTCTGACTCGTGTCACTGGGTGATTGAGTGCAAAGCTGGTTATGTAATAGAGCTGTTGGCTTTCTAAAGCAGGACACTGATGTGGTGTGGTAGGGAACAGACCTATGACTAGACAGATTTAGGACTGTCAGTATTGATTCCTTTCATTAATAGTGTAAAGTGCAATATTTGATTAGAGATTTTTATCTCATTGTAAGAGAGCAATAGGAGGATAATTAACTCTCTAATCTCATAGTGGGGCAAATAAAATAATTAAATGTAATTAATAATTGAATGTAATTAAAACTATAAAATATATTCTGGTTTGTTTAACACTTTTTTTTTGTTTGTTTTTTTTTGGGTTTTTTTTTAAAGCCACCCAATTTATGTTCAAAATGTACCTGAATTTAATGTTTACGAAAATGCCAAATAAAACCTAATCTTAAAACCGTTACATAGAAAAATTAATGGTCATCACTAGCATCATGAATAAACAAGGTGACAATAATAAGATCAAGTCCACTTAACTTCAAAACAATTAACCTTATTTTTTTCATTCGTGGATTTCCAAAGTCTGTTTTTGGCTCATCATTAAATGTAAGCATTGTTTTGCTAAAGTGTACTGTAATCTCCTGAAATTATTATGATATATTAATCATGAAATGTTGTTTAAATCACAAGGATCCCAATTTAAATCCAATTTAAGGGAAAGAATGATGGAAATTAAAAAAAAAAAACTCAAATAAAGCAGGTTAAAATCTGTTAAAAGTGAGGTGAGCTATGACAGCTTCAAATTTTAATCTGAAACCAGACCCTTGGGAAATACATTAGGAAAATAATGTCCAAACCTGACATAAGCTGTAGATATGACAACTATCAGTCTGTAATTTTAACAGATATAAGTGGGTTTGTTTGTTTGTTTTTTTGTGGTTGGAGATTTTGATTATTGTAAAGTTTCATGTTTTTATTTATTTATTTATTTGGCATATTTAAAAACTGTCAACATCAAAACCTGTGATAAAAATAAGAGCAAAACAACAGATATTCAATCGAATGGATGACAACGGTGTATAAGGGGCGCACGATACATATATACATAATGGAAAGCAAAGGGAAGGGGCTAGTATTGATCTGCACTGCATTTAATGGTCTCTGCACACAGTCTGTGGTGTGGGGTCTCCAGGGCTTAGGGTACTTCTACCCTATCACTGAAAGAACACTGAAATCACAGCCTAGAAACCACATTCTGAAATGACTGACTGATGAATGGCACAAGGCAAAAAGCCTGCTTACCACTGCTCCAAGTTCAGAACATCTGCATGTGCCAATTCCATTTGAGCTTTTACCTATTCCATTTTTATGTGCAGACTTGGTATTTTGTTTGGTGCATGGACACTGCTTGTTCAGTGAAAGATGAGTTTACCTGATACACCGACTATGTCAGTATTGCACTTGATAGTCATGCCAAGCACCCACTTGCTGTCATTCTTGTCCCACAGCTGTGCTGAAAAATAGTTCACCACCAAAATATCTTCTTTGTGATATGGGTAATCCATTGATTTATAAACAGATGGCGTTAATTCAAATTTTAAACTTAAAGCCTGGTCTAGCCGAAAACTAGTCCAATATCTCACTGTTGGCTGTGATCAATGTAATGATTTTTCCTTTTCCACAATCTAAAGAGACAAGAATGGCTACTTTACTCAGTTGTACCATGCTGGATACATGAGTGTATGTGCCCATAGAGGGTATTGAGGTTATAGTCAGTGCAATCACATGGCCTATGACCCATCAATCCCCACATTTCCATAATTGTCCTGTTGTACATTCTGTTTCTCTTTACCCTCTTTCTATATTTCCATAACCTTACCCCTCTCCTTCTCTCCCTGTAAGTGGTCTGTGATAGGTAATAATGGTTGTCTACAGGAGAGGGAGCATTAATGAACTGGACTCTTGAGCTTCAGCTTTATAGCTACTGCAGTGACAGCGAAAAACCACTGTCATAAGAACAGACAATTACAGTGGGGGCTGGAGACCCTACTCCAAGCTCAGGAACCAAGTTGTTCATGAATGAATTGCACATTACGTTATCTATTTATCATTCAGTATATGGATATTTCCTCAATTCTTGCTGACCTTAATATGTCCCAGTGTATTTGTTTGTAATATTTGAATGTCACTATTTTAGCTACTGGCTCTGTTCTATTCTCTGGTTTACTCTAGTCTCTCTAATCTGGAGCTATTACATCAATTTGTTTGAAAACTATGTTATTATTTTATTTATTTAATATATTTAAAAATCTTTTATATTCCAGTTGCAATGTCTGAATATTCTGATTATTTTTAATTATTATCGTATTATCATTACGTCTGTGGCATAAAAATGCCAATAATATTGTTTATGACAATTATTTTTGGAACAATATATCAACCACAGAAATGGGCCTTGAGACAGGCCTAGTGTCTTGAACCCTCTAGTACCCAAAAAACCTACTGCAGATTTATTACTTTAATGAGCTGCCAGACAGATTAAAAACTCTTTTAAAGAGGGTCAACATATAGGCTTGTTTACATAAATCCAGTTGGGTATGTTTGCCCTCTCAATACGACTACTTAATGATGAGTCATATCAGTATCTGCATATTATAGCATGAAAAATATTGATGCTGGAAATTTTTAATTTTGCATTTGAGCAGTATTTCAAAGATCATGCGCTCTGTGCTCTGAAAGATCTTGTACTCTGTGTTTGAACTGGCTAGGTTATGCTTAAATATTTATTTAGAAATTGATTCTCTGCATTGTTAATCCATGGAGATGTATCTCAGTTCTTGTAACGGCATCTGAGAATATATACGTGAAATTATCAAGAAATTTGCCATTTGAAATTTGTGGTCTCCATCCAAAGTTACTATCCTTGCACTCCTACTGCTTAATAGTTCCTTTATCTATGAATATTTTAATATATAATAGGATGATTTGGATCTCATAATTGTGTAATATATAAATAAGTTTTGTTTCCTTGTTTTTATATATATATATATTTCTTTCTTTCTCTCTCTCTCTCAGGACCGAAAGCTGACAAAGGTGGAGAGGCAGCGCTTCAAAGAAGAAGCTGAGATGCTCAAGGGTCTGCAACATCCAAACATTGTGCGCTTCTATGACTTCTGGGAGTCTCTTCTCAAAGGGAAGAAATGTATTGTCCTGGTGACAGAACTCATGACTTCAGGAACTTTGAAAACGTGAGTATGGACCTCTGAATTCAGAATAAAATGTTATTCTGTTAATTATTTAAATAGTATAGACTCTAAATAAATTCCATGCAAGTTTTCATAACTGCTCTGTGTCACTAATACTTATCTGGGGCTGTTACATGAAGTCTAACTAAAGTAAAGGGTTATGTTGCAGCTTTTTAAGGCTGATCTAGTCAGTTTATTTCTTTTTCATGAGCTTTAGTGAACTTCCATGTGGAAGGTGAGTCTGACTCATTTTTGCTTAGAGACATTTAGATTCATGGTCTGTTTCAGTAACTCGTCTTGGATATTTCCATTGTGTGCAATGAATGTGTTTCTTGGAATACACTGATCAGCCTTAACAATAACACCACCTCCTTGTTTTTGCATTCACTGTCCATTCTCTCAGCACAGCTGACCATACAAGTGCACTTTGTAGTTGTCCTTTCTCACCCGTTATTTCAGTAGTCTGGACCACAACAGAGCAGGTATAATTTGGATGGTGTATCAATCTCAGCAATTCTGTGATACTGATATATATTGCTGGCCATATGTTGGTGCATGTTGCTCTGGTATGAGTGGATCAGACACAGCATTTTTCCTGGATTTTGCGGCCACTCACTGTTATACACTCCTATCGTGTTGGTCCACCTTGTTGATGTAAGTTCACACAGTTACTCCCTTGTTGCTCCACAGTTTGTGTTGGTCATCCTCTGGTTCTTTACCAGGGGTCAGAGGACACTGTTGGCTGGATGTTTTTGGTTTGTGGGCTATTTTCAGTTCTGTCAGGACAAGGTGTTAAAAACCTCCAGCAGCACTTTGGTTTTTCCTATACCCAACACACATTAACACACCACCACTACATTCACAATACCAGTGCAGTACACGTTAACACTCCAACACAACTACCACCATGTCAGTGTTGCTGCATTGCTAAGAATAATCCATACCTGCTCTGTGGTTGCTCTCTAGGGGGTCACAAGGACAGATGTAATTGTAACAGACAGATGTCTAATTGTAGAAATACAATTAGAAGTGCACCTACCCTGTGGTCTGCGAATGTACAGTGAGTAAAGAAACAAGGAGGTGGTGTTATTGTTATGGCTGAATGGTGTGTGTACAAGGGTCTTGAAAATTTGTTAAATAATCTATTTAATTGTTTGTTTTGATTGCAATACAAAGTTATGTCCAATCCCACTCATAAGATCCAGTTCTCACTTGAAGGAGGCAACTATAGTCATTCTATGGCTACTGTACAAATGATGCATTTGCTTTAGTGTTCTAGAGGTTTCCTGAAGATAGTTGAGGCATTTATCTGATGAATGAATTAGAAGTAAGACACTGTTGTCTTTAAATGACTTGGAATAATTTACCTGGAATATAATCAGAGAAGGGGAAAGGGAAAATTGATATGAATGTTTGTCTTGGAACATGGTTTTCTGCCCTGGCTCTTGTAAATGATACATTGCAATCATGTACACACAGATTACCTAGTGTTTTTCTTACAGAATGTCACAGATAACTATGATTTATAACAACTCCTTTCCACTCTTCAGCTACCTGAAACGCTTTAAGGTGATGAAGCCCAAAGTCTTAAGGAGCTGGTGTCGACAGATCCTAAAAGGCCTGCACTTCTTGCACACACGCACCCCTCCAATCATTCACCGAGACCTGAAGTGTGACAACATCTTCATCACAGGCCCAACAGGCAGCGTGAAGATTGGAGACTTGGGCCTAGCCACGCTCAAGAGAGCCTCCTTCGCTAAGAGTGTAATTGGTGAGTTACTAGGGCAGTTCAGCTAGAAGCAAATGAGATATGGATATTTCACTATTGAATCTCAGTGGCACAAGTGGAGAATGCTTTTCTGTTACAATCTCTATTGTTTCCATTCAGTACTTTTGCACATTTGTACTGATTTGATACTTCGTTAATGTTTAGTTTTAACTTTTTGAGGTTCCCTGTTTTTCTATACAATTATGGAAAAATTTCAGTTAACAAACATTAGTGTGTTACTGCATTTTCAGTTGTGTGATTTGGGGATTTCCCCTGATGCTTTTGGCAATTGGCTGTTGCTGCTTTTACCGCATAGCTCTGTATAACATGTTTATAAAATCAAGCTCAGATAACATGCTGAAGCACAACTTGGGTCAGACTCTGAGCATACCTTTATGGCACCTTTTACAGATCTCCCTACCTGATTTGTTTTGGCCTTGTGTCTGGTCACATTTTGATTTTATCTCAGGCACCCCTGAATTCATGGCCCCAGAGATGTATGAGGAGCACTACGATGAATCGGTGGACGTCTACGCCTTTGGCATGTGCATGCTGGAGATGGCCACATCAGAGTACCCCTACTCTGAGTGTCAGAACGCTGCCCAGATCTACCGCAAAGTCACCAGTGTGAGTCATGGTTTAGACTCAAATTGGAAAGAACTTCTCCATCAGGGTGGGAACATTTTACTCCCTGTATTAGTGGCAATCTATGACAGCTACATTACAGTATTTTTAATAAATCATGACCTAATGAAAATCTCACATTTCATCATTATTCATTTTTATCTTAAATTCTTAAAAATAACTTTTTGAGTGTTAAACATTTATACTTTGAAAAATGTTTCACAATTTAATGCAGCTGAATCATAACCCTCAAACACTTACCTACTAGTTGTGATAGATTTATTACAAGTGTAAATAAGTAATGGTCATTTCTTATAACACTGATGAAAAGAATTTTGGATCGAGTTGTGTGAAATGTGGGAAGGTGATGAAAAAAGAAAGCTCGGTGGGACTGAAAGCAAGTTGTGGTCAAAGCATTATCATTATTACTTTTATTTTTTCCCCCAGTTCGTATTGCGTAAATGTTATTTGCTAGTTTTGAGATGGTTAGACATTATTTGTTTGTGTGTGCGTGAATGCACGTATAACTGTTGAATAATTGGGATTCAGCCAAGCTTATTGAGCAAGCCAGAGCACTGCAAGGTCAGCAGCTCCCACACATCCCTGTTAGCTTTTGCTCACTGCTAAAGATTCTGCTCACACAGACGTTTTTCATCTTGCAAACAAAACCCTTCTAATTCCATTCATGACTCTCTCATACAGCTAAATGCACCTTTTTTTTTTTTTTTAAATCCTCGCTCGTTCATGTGTATGATTAAGCAAGAGTTAGCCTGCCAAGCTTATCCTTCTCACAACTGCTCCTACACAAACACAGACACCCAATAAAACAACGTTTTTACTCTTTACAGGTTAGTTTATATTTCATACCCAATTCATATAAACGTAAAAAAAAATTTCATAGGTTTTTATGTTGGAAAATTTTGAAGGGTCCATTGTAAGACAGATAAATTGTTGATCATTTAGATGCATATGTTAACCACAAGGCTTATGGTTACCTGCTTTAGCTGTCATCTGTGTCTTGGGGTATATCAAGTAGTCTAGTGAGTCGAGTTAAGTGTCTGGATACTGCAGGTGCATATGTAATGTTAAGAGAGGATTGAAGGCTATTGATTTTGGCAGGGAGCCCCCCACAAGGAACTGTGAAATTACATCACCTTTTCTCACCTCTTCCTCTTTCCGTATTTTTTTATCTCTCTTCTACTTCCTGATATTTCTAGCTCTTTCTCAATATCTCTCACTCTCCCACATACAGCTATATCTTGCTCTTCTTGTATTTTCACACTTCCTCCACATTCCTCCCTTTCTTAATTATCAGAGTCTACTGTATACATGTTATTTCTATCTTCTTGCTTCCTCTACATAGTCTGGGGATGGTGGAAGACTATCATAGGCATGTGTTTGATTTTCTGTTCCAGTGAAACTGATGTCTCTTGTGGCCCCTTAACTGTCTTCAAGAGGGCTTTGTGTAACCACTGTCCTGAAACACGTTCATTATTTAACCTCCAATGATGCACATGTCAATGGCCAGCATGGACAACTGTATTTATTCCAGTTTCGCTATTTCCAGTCACACGATGCTTACAATGTGATAGGGTAAAGGCTAACGCAAGCTTCTTTCAAAACACGTGACGCACCATCTTATCTTTTAAATTTCCACTACCACAAAGTCAGCATGCTTGGTGAAGAACACTAAATGGCATTTTTGTACAGATGCCCAAATAGGCTAGCATCATACTTAGTAATGAATATGATGAAGGATTAGATAATCCTCATGAGCTCATGAGCACTTCTGAAAACCTTTGTCACTCAGCATAGTCCACTTCATAAAGTAATGTACCTGACATGCTATTAATCAAAGAGGAAATCAGACATTAGTTCTATGTTAGACTGCTGCAATATGGTTTTTACTACTTTTAAAAAAAGGCTAAACTTTTCCAAGTACCGGGTTTGTATACTAATACAATGCAAATATGATGTTTAGGAAAACAATAACAACTAATGTAAAGCAGTGCTGCTGTGATTTTAATCTTTTTCCGGCTAAGTTTCTGCTATTTTTATAGCATGCAGTTTAGCGTTGACTCCCACAGCACCTGCTCCTGTTTAAACAAGCTGTGAATGAAAGAACAAAGCTATCAGTTCCTAACATCTTGCCCTCCCCTCTCACCTTCTTTCCACTCTATTTTCCCTGTTTTGTTTCCCAGGGGGTGAAGCCTGCGAGCTATAACAAGGTCATGGACCCCGAGGTCAAGGAAATTATTGGCGAGTGTATCTGTCAGAATAAGGAAGAGCGGTGAGTAATGTCCTCCCTTTTTGTTAGTGTGGATGATAGGCCCTGACCTCTATTAAAATATTTACTAACAAAATTCTGATTACTAGCACACAATTTAAAAAAGCAGATTTGAATTTTGAATTGTATTTTTGAAAATCAGCCAAAATGTCTAACAGCAAATGGTAAATTGGTCAGGCATGTGTAAAGGAGATATTAAAAAAAAAAATCTAATTACATCAATTTACGTTGGCTGGCTCGCTCTGTCAAATGCTCAGAATGGCCGGTTATCCATTCTCATAGGCACACACGGCCACACATGCCCTTTTACTGTCCTGTTGCTGATGGGCACTTTTCCACACCACCATATCTCCATCAGCCAAGAACAGCACCCAGTGTCTACTGCTTATATAACCAGTCCAGGGTAAGGGAGGGGGAGAAAGAGAGATTGTTATTGTTCTAACTTGGCTGCTGCAGGTCCCTATGTCCTTGTCCTGAATGAACATGCACATACTTAGGGCTTATTATAAGTGCAGGTAGTCTTCACTCAGTAATATCATTCATTAAGTGCTTTAATTAGAGCTTGTGTATGAACAAGATAAGAGCTAACCTTTGTGTTTTTCTAAGGACTCTGTATTACACTGGCACTGAGAAAGGTTTAGCTCTTTTCTGATGTAACAGATCATAAAGATGTGTCATAATTAATGGAGAATATAAAAGGTTTTAGTATGATGTTTTATCTTTCCAAGAACAGAAGATGTGTATCGAGGCAACAGTGATTCAGGTTTTAAAGAATCTGGAGCTTAGATGAAATGTGATGTTTTTTTTTTTTAAATGTTCCAGCACAGATCTTGCATAGTTTTTACAGATAAGTGTTACATTCTTATATAAACTGGCAAGAGCACATTTTCAGTCCTGTTTTGAGCATGCAGTAGTCTATTTTGACATTTTGACATCACACCTACATTGCACATTTAGCCACTCCTGGAAGAGCAGTTTTTTTAAAGGTGAAACACTGTTTCTTGGCATGTAAACCTCAATGGGCTTACTGCTAATAGAAGAACCATGCATACTATACAGTTCAAAATATTTTTTTTTCAACACAGTACATGAGATTTTGGTGATATTTTGCAAATGACTGCTTTGTTTGGCTATAAAAAAGGATGTAGGGCCGTCAGGTAGTGCCTTTTCTTTTGTAGCCATGTAGCGACTGGTGATGAAATTTTAGCAGCAGTTTTGAATAAGCAACAGGGTTGTCCATCAGACTCTGTGGTAAGCTGTTTAAAAATGCATGATTTCTGGATGTTATGCTGCCAAATATTGCAGTTCTTTGTTTAATCCCTTACCTCTTTGAGGGTTTGTCTAACATACTACATAAGAACTAATAAAGTATGAGATTACGGTGGATATTGGTTCACTTTGGATACCATGGCCCCTTTTTCCAGCTACTCCATAAAGGATCTTCTTAACCATGCCTTCTTTGCGGAGGACACAGGCGTACGGGTGGAACTAGCTGAGGAAGATGATGGGAGAAAGGCATCTATAGCACTAAGGCTGTGGGTGGAGGACCCTCGTAAGCTGAAGGGAAAGTACAAAGATGGGGGAGTCATAGAGTTCACCTTTGATCTTGAGAAGGAGGTGCCTGAAGGCGTGGCTCAGGAGATGGTAAGTTATTAATTAATTTATGGCTTTAGAAGTATGTTTAGATGATTCCATATATTGGGAAATTTAACCAAGGCCTCAGGGTGACCCTAAACATTTTAGATTTTAGATAAAAAATATGGAATAGTTTCAGGTCAACTCGGTGGGACTTAACTCAGAGCACCTTCAGTAGTAATGCTGATTTTTATGCACTGTGTCATTTTTCAGTGTGGTGTCAGTCTTGTAATGCTGCTGTGAATCAGATAAAGCACTGGAATTGCAATATTTTACCATGTATGGATTACACATTTGTTATTTAAAAATTTCCCTGTTCCCTATGATATTCTAATAGGGCTTAAAACGTATTTTATGTGGCATTTCTGTTTTACTCATGTGGATGCTTACCAATGTGGTAGTGTATAAGCTTGTACTCCTCTGGAAGCATCTTCACACTGCACATACAGTGTGCCAGGATCAGGATGCTACAATCTGTACAATCACTCAGCGAGCTCAAATTCAAAATGTATTTAGTGAAATTAAGCATCTGATTAAAGAGAAGGGCCTTGTAAAAATTTCATTCTACTGCCAATTTTTCAGCATGAAACCTAATTTGTGGTAATGCACGAAAAGTAAACTGGAAACGTTTCAATATTTCCTTTTCCCCTTCTAAAGTTATCATATTGTAGGCTTCCACAAATTTGTTATCATATACAAGTCCTAGAGGCTGATAAACTGCTTTAGTTTAAATCTATATATTGTTGTATTTAACAAGGACGGTTTATAAACTGTTGTTTTAGATATGTGGGATGACTTTGGATGACTTTGGCACATATCTAAAAGAGGTATATAAATATACTGAGTGTAATCTGAGAATGACTAAACAAGTTCAAAACAAGTTAAAAAAAACAAAAAGCAAACCAAACTATCACTGAAGCAGGACATTCCAGTGTGTGCTTGTCAATTTACATTTCATAAACACTGCTGTAATATCTCAAAATGGGATTAGTTTGCTTTATTTGAATTCTTTAAAAACACTTAATTCCTGTCTAATACTGCTATAGAAAGTGTAAGTAGTGATGATTGTTTGGTGGATCTGTATAGAATAACCAATCATGAGCGTTATTATTTAAAGAATACTAACATATGTGAGTGATAACGGCATTTTACATGGTTTTAAATTTTAGGGAATGGCCAATGCACAATAATGCCATTATTGTGATAATGCCATACATTTTAGATAACCAGTTTGATTGTAGCTAATGTTGGCCATCAGCAAAAGGGAACTGGGTAGGGTATTTTTTTTATTATTATTATTATTATTATTTCTCTCCCCCCCCCCCTCCCCTCAACTGTTGTACTTGTGTTCAATTCACTTACATGAGTGTAGACTGAGGTTAAAAAAAAAATTCAGCTACCTTCTGACATTGATTTTCAATTGCAGTACTGATCTTAACCCAGTTATTGATCAGAACTACTAATCTAAACATGACCCCATGTTTTTTTGGCTATGTCTGGGTGGTGATCAGCACATGCCGCCAAGCCACACTTTGCTACACTCTTTATTTGGCCTCTGTGTTGCGCAGTTCTGTATGTTCCTTTCTCACAACCTTCCTCAGCTCAACAGCTCATTATATGGGTCTTTAGAAGTTGTCTCAGGTGTTGTGTGGTGAGCCAGTCCCATAGGACCAGGAAACACAGAAGCACAGTTAACACACAACAGATTTATGTAAGCTGGTCTGGATTTAAAGTGTTTTGAATCTTTCTGTTAAAATCTTCTGTCCTCATTGGGCAACTATTGACTGGCTCTCTTATCTCTACAGTCACTTACAAACAAACATGCAGTGCAACTACTTTAGAGTGTCAGTGAACCTGATGCGTTGTAGTAATGAGACTAGTAGTTCTTGCTTTTTAAGATGGAATATGGTCTTCCACTTGTTTCTTTTTTAAATATTTAAGTGTTTTATATCTTTCTCATCCTTCTGTTCCTAGAAAAGTCCTCACAGCTCCTCCCTTTTTCTTCTCTTCATTTTGTCACTATTTTTTTTCTCTCCCTCTGACACTCTCTCAATGTTATTCAAAACCACACTTCTCTTTCATATTTTCTTGATGTCAGGTTGAATCTGGCTTGTTCCATGAGAGCGATGCAAAGATAGTGGGGAAGTCTATTCGGGATCGTGTGGCCTTGATTAAGTGGAGGCGTGAGCGCACCGTTCCATCAACTGCACAGAGCAGCGCTCCTCAAATCATGCCAGCCCAGATGCCCACTGCTACTGTTCCCACAGTGTGTGAGCCCCCTGGCCCATTTGAGGCTGAGGAGATCGAGGCAGACCAGCAGAGCTGCCTTTCCCAGCTAAGTGCGAGCACCACTTCTGCAACATGTAAGTATATGTTCATGATGAATGGACCCATAGAAATGCTTCAGAATTACTTTGAATAAAATCGTTGTACACTAAGTTCCATTGAAATTGAAGAAGGTTTTTTACTTCTCCTGTAAAGTTAATATTTTGGGGAAATGATACTAGATTTTAATTAATATTGTTTTGGAGAGTGACATTATATATAGAAGCATGTTAACATTTAACACTGTACCTATATTGTGAATTAGTATTTTAAGTTGATTCTTGCAAATAATTTAACTATTAATTTTGAAGTGGTGTTCTGCACATATTGGATTCAGGTAACCATGTTCCTCCTCCTGAGAGGGAGTTGTGTGAAAGTAATGTAATCTGAACAGTACTCAGAACATTAATGCAGCCCCTGATGTGTTATAAGATAGTGTTTTCTGTTTTATATTAGATCTCACTGGAAATAATAGCACAACTATTGGAGAATGAGGAATATTGTATTACTTAGTAGTACCTTAGAGATTTCGTTCTATCTCACATGAAAGCCAATAAGTACTGATTACAAATATAGCTTGAATGCTTGTTCAGGGATATTTGGGGGTTTGTTTGTTTGTTTGTGTGTGTGTGTGTGTGTATATATATATATATATATATATATATATATATATATATATATATATATAATTTAATTTTTTATTATACTTTTTTTTAATAATACTTTTTCTGTATCATTTTAGTGGACAGTGGTGTTGGCTCTACAGTCTATTCAGACTCCCACAGTGGCAGCCTGCACAGTGTCATATACCAGTCTTTGCAGGAACCCATCTCCACGGCAACGCAGCAGGTCTGTATCATTGCCCCAGTGTAGCTAGACACGTGCAAAAAAACAAAAAAAAGTTGCCCAGCACGTGATACATGTCGTATTGCATGCCCCATGTCTAGTGCATAATTTAGTTGCCCCCACGTTCCAGTATTAGTGATTGTACCTAGCTCTTTTAAGCTCAGCACAGACATTATAACATATTTTTCTTTTGTTGCAGATTTTGTTGCATTTTATTGTTTATATCTTGTTTTCACTTCTAATTTATTGTTAATATTGGATGCGTGTTTGTGTTTCTTGCATGTTTGGTCTCTTGCTGGCTGTGTTAGCATCATCCCTGTGGTCAGTTTTTGTCACCTCATGATCATATATTGGATGCGTGGGCTTCCTCCCAGGGGGCAAGTCATAAAACTGGTGCATGCCACCAAAGCACTTGGGCAACTGACACTCATCGAAACCACCCGTGCGTGCACTCAGGTTTTCGGCCAATAAGCCCCATTCCTGTCCACACAATGTCGACCCAGTCTGTGTGGAAAGATGAAGAAGAGGATAACGCATTTTCCACAAGGAGACTGCTGCTCTCTCCATTACCCTTTGAGCCTCGTCGACATAGTGACTCATCTATGGGGTTGTTGTCTGAAATGGAGAGTGAAGACATCACAGCTTCTGAGGCACGGGCACGTCGATATTCTTCAAGCTGTTCCACACATAGTCCATACCCCTTGTGCCATACTTGCTTGTCACTACTTCTACTTAGGGCTCGGACAGAGAAAAGTGCTGCAATCCCACCCCCATGTCTGTGCTCTTGTCAACGTCTGTCCCCAACAGTGTCTCCTACTGGACTGCTACCTGGAACAGCTGCATACAGAGGGCCCCTTGTCGAAAGTTCTGACCTTTCAGACCTCAATAAATCTCTGCAAAACATCACTGGCCACAAGCACACCCCAAATCCCTCCTTACTAAGAGCCCCATCAATAGTTGCACAGACTGGGCCGTACCGGCCTGCCCGCAGCCATGGTGACGAGAAACAGATGGCGGAGTCTCTGAGTGGTGAGCTGATGCCAAGGCCTACAACACACCGCAGAGCGAGTGTGTGTGTGGGTGATCATGGCCTCATTCAGTGGGTAGGTCAGATGGCCTTTACCCTTCAAGGCTTTAGATGGCACTCTGCTTTGGGAGGCTGAAGTAGAAATTCTCCTGCTGTTGCTTTTAAATGGTTTGCATATTTTCCTTCCCTCTATTTTTTTTTCTCCCTCCTCAATAATATCTCTATCGCATCCTGAGGCAGTTTGGGAAGACCTGTATGTTTGTTTATATCCTAATTAACCCAGTATTGACCTGTGCAATACCCCTGCTTTTCTCCATCGATGTTGTCATCCTTGGCCTGAAATGCCCAGAGCCATATACTCTATTCTTGAGTTAACACGCTAGCTTGCCAGCTGCTTTCTAATGACAACCAATAACCAATCAGTCCCTGTTCCTTCTAAATCCTATAAATTGACCAACTATGACCAACCATATTGCTGGTTGTTAATGCACTCATAACCTCTCTTCATCTGTTTCTAACAGTCATTTAACAGTTATTATTATTTTTTTGTGCTGATTATTTTGAACAGTTTTAAACTATATTTTGCTGTTGCTTTAGTTGGTGTTTGCATTAGAGCATGATCTAATTACTTGTCTTTTGTTTTGTAGTCTGGATTGCCAGCTGCAACCATGCAGATTCATGCCCACCTGCTCCAGCCCTCTCAAAGCTATTCTGCAGCACCTGTTGTCACTCCTGCAGTGGCACCCACGCAACCCAGCTACTCACATGCTGGCCTGTGTGTGCAGCCCCAGAGCTACCCTTCTGTCCCCTCCACTGCACAGCAGCAGGCCACCATCTCCACGCATTTACTGGCACAAAAGCCAGCACAAAGCCCAGTGATTGCGCCACTAGTAGTGAATGTGCCGAGCTACCCTGTTATAGGACATATGAGCCAGCCAAATGTTCAAGCAAATGTGCATCCACCTGCACTCCTGCAACAGACTGTCAGCCCTCAGAGTTATGTCCCAGTTGTAAGTGCGCAAGCGTTGCCACCAGTGCAGCCAGCTGCTGCAAGCCAGACATTACTGCCTTTGCAGCAAGCAGTAGGCGCCAACACTCAGATATTACCAACCGGGCAGCAAGCCACAGCTGCAAGCGCACAACATGTGGTAAATATGCCCAACATCCTCCTAGCCTCTCAGAACACTGTGCAACCTGTTTCAGCCTATATCCCGGTGCAACCGATCTCAGCCGTGCACAACTACTCTGAGGATACAACGCTACAGCTTAGCATGCATGCTGAACAGACTGGAGCTTCCAGCTTGCAGCATGGCACGGCTGCACCTGCACAGATGCAGCCCAGACTAGAGTCAGTGGCGCATCAACAGCCTGCTCAGCTGGCAGGGCACCAAGCCTTTCACCAAGTGAATGGGACAGTAGACTCAAAAACAGCAGAATTAACAGAATCTCTGAAGATGGCCACTTCTGTAGCTGCACACATATTTTCAAGTCATGCAGCATCTGAAGCACCTCTTCAGCAGGTGAGCTAAAAGTAGTTTATTTTTCCAACCCAAAATGAGCAAATTTTGTTGATTAAATGTATTTATTTATTTGTTTTTAAAGTTAGCCCCCCATAACAAGGCAGCTGTAATGAAAAACTCTGATTTGTTTAGGCCTTTCCGTGTCCATATGACTGTTATATAGTGTGAGCTAAAATAATTTTTAAAACATTTCTGTGATATAAGCTATAATTCCAGTATATGTGTTCATTGGGGAGATTCACATATACTTTATACCTTTAACAGTGAAACTGATAAAACTTGTCTAAAAGAGTGTATAAATTACACTTTAGTGCACAGTTATGTACTGCGGGAACAAATTAAATACAGACATTGTTTATGAATTGTTACAAATACAAATATGTTGCTTTAGTTAGTCTGCAATGAAAAATCAGCATTCACTTACATTCTCATGCTGTTACTCTTTTTTTCAGCACTGCAGATAAAGTAGTTTTCCTTGTTTTATTTTAGAAGTATGCTGATTTGGCGACTGAGGTGAGGGGACGTGGGTGGCAGGCACTTGTAAGACCAGTGGAGGTTTTAGGGGATTTACAGCCAAGTCGGCCATATCCCAGCTTGTGCAGTTCAGCATCAGGGACCAGAAACTAAGGACAGCTGAAAGGTCTAATCAGTGGTAGTGGATAAGGAGAGTGCAGATTACTTGAGAAAATGCACTGTAGAGATACAATATTGTGATTATTGGTGATGTAGCATGTAAATTTCACATGGAACTGGTGGCACTGAGCAAACATCAACTGTGCCAGTGGGGCTAGGTACAGCCTTAGTCACCAAGGAGGCCAATGTGGATTTACAGTTGTAGATGGTAAAGGGTAAGGTAGGACTGTATAGCTGGCTTGGAGCGGGGTGGATCTGGGACGCCAGTCTTCACTGTTGAGCCTTCTGGAGGTGTTTTGGGCTTAATTCAGCAAAACACCAATGAGAGGTGGTGCCTGCCTGACCCCTGTGAAGAGCTAGTGATACTGTGGGTGGTTTGGGTACTCATGTGCTGGGCTCAAAGAGTAACTGTAGTTGTTAAGGATAGCTGGTTACTGATCAATCATAAACGACCACAGCAACCACAGGAATTTTGTGGTTACAGGTAGGAAGAGAGTGTGGTGGGCCCTATGTGAAGCTCTAATTGATTGGCATAGGATATTTTACATCTTGTGTATGATTATAATTAGAGAGAAGTATTTTGGAAGAAAATATAAAAAGGTTAAACTATAGCCTAGGGGCAACAGCAAAGAGACCTCCTTGGAGGCTTTATCTTACTGTCAGCTATTCTTTCTTTACAGATACATGAATTCATGATGTGTATTAAAAAAAATAATAAACAATCGGCCTATATCTAGCTGGATATGCATTACAGATAATCTTCTTTTTTTCCCTAGGAATACAAATGCTAAAAATGAATGAAATGCAGATAATTTAGTGTAGTGACCCAGTGTTATCTAAGCATTATTCCTGGCCTGTTCCTACAGTCTAGGGGAAATGTATACAATCAAAGGCTATATGGTTATACTATGTTCTTTGCGTGTTACTTAATCATTGGTTGTGCAGCAATGAAATTGAAGGGACAGATCACTTCAGTATAAATAGGATCTAAAATGTATCACATCCTCCAGTCATCATCCTGTTTATCTTCTCAGGTCCTTCCTGCTCCAAGTTCTGCTGCTCAACAGCTGCAGCCACACCAGACGTCCGTATCTCTGCAACCCACACAGGTAAGATTCCTAAGTACTTGACTTGTCACAATGCACGGAACAGGTATTTGATTGAAAAAAGTCTTTCTGGTTGGAATATTAAAACCCGCTGGGCTGTACCTAATCTTGTTTTGCTTGTGCAATGAAAATAAAGATATTCTAATCAAAATACATGTAACCGAATAGTAATAACTGTGGCGTGTGCACATAATGCTCCATGTGTATGTGTGTGGAACATTTTGAACCTGAGAGCAGTAAGCATTAAATTAGAATTTTAATTATTTTTATATATAATTTTTTAAAGAGTCTGAGGAAAAGTGGCAAAATAAAAAATTTGCACAATTACTTGCTTCATTATTAGATTTACTTGTGTGGTTTAACATTGGCCTTCAAGATGGCTGCCTCTTATGATCTGGGCAAAGAGAAAAATAATCTATACATTTGAAATCTCCTTTTGATTTTTAATTATTACTCTATGTATTTGGATTTTTTAAATTCATCTTTTGATTTAGTAGGACATCTCTTGTTTTTCCCCACTCCAGTTATCTTCTTTGAACCCTGCTCATTCTGTTGGGTCCACTCTTCCTGGACATGACACCTGCCCTTCCACTTTTTCCTCCTCTGTGCCATCATCCCTTGCTCCACTCTATCTCTCCACTGGCCTGCCTGCACCTTCTCTTCCCTCCCTTTCACCAGTGCCCTGCTCAATAATAGAGGGAACTGTGCCAACATCATATCCTCTCCTACCCTCCACTTCTCCAGTACCCTCACAAGGTCCTCAACTACCCTTTACTGCTCCTGTGTTCACAACTACAGTCCCGAAAATGCACACTTACCAACAAGGCCATCCGGTGGCTCAGCAACATATTGCAAGTTCCATGGCCTCACCTTCCTTGCAAACGGTAACACAGACCACTCCCCCAGTGCACCAATGCCTACCTCTTTTACAAAATCCTGCCTCATTGTATGTAGGAGCTCCTCCCACCTCCCAGGTTCCTCCTCCTCAGGTAAATAAATTGTCTTTATGTAAAACAAATAGAGAATGTTGCGGGTTTTGTTTTCTAAAAACAGATTGGACAGAATATTTCTTGTTAGTGTTTGAGAGGTAGGTCTACTGTTAAACATGAAATTAAACATTCTAAAAACATTGTTGCTGTCCAATGAAAAATATTAACTTAACAGAGAAGGGAAAAACCTTAACTTTCAGTGGAAGTCAGTGTAAAAAGATTTGGTCCCAATTAATTTTTTTAGTATTTCTATTGGTCCATTCATTGTGTAATTATTACATAGTGTGAAACACAGCTGCTGTGTGCAGTACATTTAGTAAGCTTAAAATGGACAAAAAATGGAGATAATGGGACAACGATTATATATAGGTAGATTTTAAGGTTTAAGTTTTACAAATGTCTAAATAGTTGAATTAATTGACTGTTTTATCTGGGTCCACTGACAGAGAAGCAGACCCCAAACTAATGTGCTAAACATGAGATAATGTAGTAAATGTGATGTAATGCTCTATAGGCGAGCTGATGTGGTAACCACAAGCTAATGCAGTAAATGTGAGTTAAAGTAGGAACTGCAAGCTTCAAGGCCCTAAATCTGATCTAATAATGAACTAAAGTGCTAAATTGCTCCGGTCTCTTATATGTATAATTAATTGGCTGTGTTTGTGGAAGTGAGAGCATTTTCTCAAATTACATGGCAATGCATGATGCTGTACAACACTATTGTTACCTCTGTTTTTACTATGCATATTATGCAGGACATAAAATATATTTGTTATACAGTATTTACAATGTATTCAGGCTGTGCATTTAATGGGACGCAAGGATACAAGAGAATGCCAAGTCTTAAATTCCAAACTGTTTTCCTTGGCACATTATGCTTGATTTAGATTTTGGAGACATTGGGTAAGCAAATGGTTGTTCTAATCAATAAACCAGATAGCAGTCACTGCAGGATCTTGACACCCCTCTGCAGTGTGGGATACCCCTGGGGGCACCAACTGCAGAGGTGGCAAAGGCTAGAGGATGGTGGGGGGAGTCAAACTGTGGAAAAGTCACTGTTTGTGTCCGGATGGAATTTTGAAACAATGCTGAAATGTTGGCTTTTTTTCCCCACTTAGGGTGCCTCCACCAGCAATAACCAGGCCCAAAGTGTGCTTCCAATCCCAAACACGGCCCAAGTGAGCTCTACCCCAAGTACCGTCCCAGTTCCTGCATCTGTTCCGGTGCACTGCTCTCAGACCGGTGTCACCACAGCATCAAAAGCCACCACCATCCCAGTCCCCCTCATCCAAACAGCCCCTGCTACCCAGCTGCCTCAACCTAGCCTCCAGCCGGCCTCAATACACAAGTCCATGTCCTTGGGCACTGTACCTGATCCAGGTAGTACTGCAGCAGCTTTGGATCCGAACCAGAAACCAGAGGGTTCTTCAGCCAGCGCTAGCATGACTCAGCAAAAGCAGCCCAGCAGCAGCACCTTGACTCAGCAGAGCCAGCAGTCAAGTGCCAATGGGGACGGAAGTGGAGCAGGCCAGCCGGCCACTGAAGTTTTTGCTGAGGTGAGGCAGAATTTTCTGCTTCAAAAAAATTAAAAAATAAAAACATTCTCACACACACACACACATATGTTTTATGTTCCTATAAAAGAAAATCCATTTTAGGATATCTTGCTCTCTCTTATCCACTGAATCTGTCTTATTGCAGGAGTCTGCCTTTGATAAACAAACCACAGTGACTGGATCTGCTTATGACAGGTATGGACAGATAGTAGATTTGTTACCAGTACCCTCTGTAATCTGATCACATATGGATTTCTTTATAAAGACTAATGCTCTTTTATTATAGTGTGAACTCAGATGCCACATCAGGGAAAGAGATGAGTGATGGAAATGAAGGGGGACACGGAGGGAGGAGTGAGTCGAGAGTGCGGAAACATCACCGCAGGACCTCACGCACACGCTATCAGAAGGAGAAGACTGGCAAGCCCAAATTGAGCATGCTAAATGTAAATAGCTATATATTTTATAAGGCTTGATGATCTAGGAAATCACAGCGAGAGCCCTTATTTGGGAATAGAAAAACTTAGAACAGGGATGAATCTACACAGAAGAGAATACATTCTAGAAACACATGACTACTGTGACCTATTGTTCAGAATAAATTCTATACTGGTGCGTTTTTCCTGACCACGTGATTGCAGAGGATGCTGGAGGTAGTAATGAGACAATGCGGAATTTTGAAAAATGAGTGAAAAATTTGCTAAATATTTATATTTTCATTGTTCAGTGTGTATACATTAAAATATACATTATTTGCAGGTTGGTTCCCTTTTTACTATACAAGTCCAAATTTTTATACTGTATACAACCAGAAAAACCTAGATTGCAGAAATATTAAGTTAAATAAATACACCGTTGGAAGCCCAAGTAGTTTAGAAGCTGTTTGCAACCAGCCAACAGACAGACCGTCACTGAGAGTGGGTGTTCTTCAGAGGTCATTGTGTGAGCAAGCAGTACATTGCCTTCAAACATCTCTTGCTGTAGAAAATGTCAGGTCACAAGTGTACCCAGAGAAATACTTTATGGTATTTATCGGAAATTTCCACAGAGAAAACAAAGCTTGGCCCGGGTTTGCTGAAGTTAATCTCAAAAAGACTGCTAGAACGAAGGTCTGTGGACAGATGATGCAATATTTTGCAGAATATTCTTTACTACAGTGAGGCATAGTGGAGAATGCACATTGGTGTGTGAATTTCAGTCATCAAAGGATGAGGGGGTAGCTTCTACATTCAAATGTATATATTGTGGCAATGATATAGAATGATTTAAGTTAAAATATTTCAAATAGGCCAGTAGCTTTTCCTGTTGAAGTAGGACTTCTAAACCAATCAAAATGATTTTGTGTAGATCAACATGTTACTTACATTACACCATCCAAGCGGTTGAAAGTACTTCTTCCCCCATTTGCAATAGAACCTATGCAAGATCTCAGTGGGGTTTAATTAATGCTTGAATTTTGCTTACGGAGCTGTGAGGCATCTTGATTTGTTTTTCTGGAATATCTATCTTTTGTTGTGCATCATTTGTGCACAGACAGAATAAATAGATTAAAAATGGCTCGGACATACACGTATAAAAGGAATTAGTTTTTTATTGCTGATGTATATTTGCTTGTTCATTAGACAGGCTCAGTGATCAGTCTTGTGTAATAACACTAGCCTGATATAACCCCACTGCTTTGACTTTTGTAGGTGTGTAACACAGGAGACAAGATGGTGGAATGCCAGCTGGAGACTCACAATCACAAGATGGTCACATTTAAATTTGACCTGGATGGAGATGCTCCGGAGGAGATTGCCACATATATGGTGCGATTACAGACTCTTGACATTCTTGCAACAGTTGCCTAGAGCATATTTTCCCTTTCTAAAATTGTTTATCCTTGTTCTCTGGTGTGGCACATTATATTATTCTAGGCTGAAATGGGCTTTTCAATAGTGAGATTACAGAAGATTGCATTATACAAAAAACCCTCTAACCTATCAGTTGTTTTTTCAAATGAAGCTATAAATAGCAAAAAGCAGGAATTTGACAAGTATATTTTAGTGTGTGGTGTGGACATTTTGCCAGCAACAATGAGTGTTAAATAGTATATTACATGGGTATCTTGAACACCCACCATGGGTTTTTTTTTTTGGGTTGCCATACTAATTTTTTGGTATGTTACAGTCACATACTAGGGCTGGATTATTTAGATAAAATCTTAATTGTCGTATAGGGCTTTTTTCCATATATACTTTATATTTAGCTTAACTATGTTCAGTGACCCATAATCTTACACATAGGACTCACATAGGACCAAATCATAGTTTTAGTAATTTTCTTTAACGTTTCTTATTATAATTTCAGTTTTATTTCCAACCTCAGATTCCAGTGATTGCAGAAAAAAGTGTCCTGAGTGTGAGAGCTCTGGAAAAGGCGGTTTATTTATTGTTTTTAAGTTTTCCCTTCTGAGCTGCCGTCGTTATCTTGACATTATTGCTTCGATCCGTGTGCTTTATCGTTTCTGCTTTGCATTTGTCTCTGGTTCCTTCTTTTTCCATTTGATAGATGTTCTTGCAAATGTCAGTTTGTGTCTGTCGCTTGCTAGCTCTGTCTCTCTCTCTCTCTCTCTCTCTCTCTCTCTCTCTCTCTCTCTCTCTCTCTCTCTGTCTCTCTCTCTCTGTCTCTCTCTCTCTGTCTCTCTCTCTCTCTCTCTCTCTGTCTGTCTCTCTCTCTCTCTCTGTCTGTCTCTCTCTCTCTCTCTCTGTCTCTCTCTCTCTCTCTCTCTCTCTGTCTCTCTGTCTCTCTCTCTCTCTGTCTCTCTGTCTCTCTCTCTCTATCTCTCTCTCTCTCTCTCTCTCTCTCACACACACACACACTCAGTATCTCATTCCAGACCCTCTGCATTGCAGCAGCACGCTGACCTGCTCCATGTATTTTTCCATATATATATATATATATATGTGTCAATGACTACATTTCTTTATTAAAATGAACATGCTATTCCATTTTTATTTGTATTTTATTAGGGAGTAGTGCTTTTCCAATTATGGCTTCATTTGGCATAATCCTATATACTCCCACATCTTCAGTCTATAATTGATTTAAAGCAGTCTTTCCTCACCATACATATACTATAAACTAAGAATAAAATAAAGCCAAAATTGCAATGCTTGGAGATAACTAAACCCTGTTATATGTATTTAAGTTTGCTATTTAATTTGTAACCTACTTTTTAAAGATGTTTCAACTAAAGTAGTTCACCTAAGATTAGGGGCTTCACTAGAGATTAATGCTTAGAGTGTTAAGCTTTAACCAGGGCGGTCTAGTGGTAATTGCCTCACAGCAGCAAATTTCCTTGACGAGGTACAGATTAAGCAAAGGCCACAAGGAGCTGCTGCCTTTAAAAAAAAATATATCCATCTACAGGTAGAAAAAACAAAACAGAGTTGTGAAAAATTAACTCATATACAGGTATCTGTAAAATATACAATCGTAACATTAGGAAGGAACATAAACATCAAATTAATCTGCCCTAAATACTGCAGGGGTTAATGCATGAACATTTTAACTGGCTTTTTCAGCAGGCTTACTTTACCTTCATCAGTAGTCAGGTTTCCTCTGCTAGCATAATGCTATTTCAATTAGTGCATCAGTGGCTTTTCAGTTTGATTAAAGATTACAGCCCGCCTAAAAGGTCTAATGACTTCCATGCCTAAGTTGACTGTCTACTTGTGCCACATTCAGCACTCAACTGCAGTCTGAAATACTTGGTCAGCAATGTTACTTATGGAGCTTTATTTATTCCGGTAAATTGTTTAAGCAAACAAAAGGTGATGAATTAATCAAAGGAATTCTGGTCCAATAAATCATCATAAATATACTGTTATTTTGTGGCCTACTTCATGTTATTATTCTAAGATATGTGAAATTCTTCATCTTGAGTTTTTTGGGGTTTTTTCCCCCATTTCATAAGCAGTCAGTCGTCATCTGCTGTTTTATGTCCAGTATCAGTGTTATTTACAGAATGGATACCATCGTGGAATCAACTAGTTTTTTAGTTAAACACAATTGGATATATATACAAAAATTTGTTCTTGTTGTTAGTTATACATTTAGATGAAAATATTTGTCAAACATTTTGTTTGTGAAGGGTTTGTATAATCTGATGATGAAATCTCAATGCCCCCCCCCCCCCCCCCCCTTATATATGCTTACAAATGTGTGTTCACTAGGTTGAGAATGATTTCATCTTGCTGCTGGAGAAAGAAATGTTCATAGAGCAGCTGAAAGACATTGTGGACAAAGCAGAGGACATCCTAAATGAAGACACAGAGGGAGAGAGGGGCTCAGACCAGCCATCCTGGACCAATCAGAGCCTCCTCGCCAGGACTCCTGGCTCTGAGGTAATCCTAATATTCTCCAAGTGAATGGGTGCTATAATCTGAATAATGACAAATTTTATTTCATACAGTTTGAAAATGGTTGCTGCCCTTTTCACTGTGGACACCTTTCCTGGCATTCGGACCAATAACTATGACCCATAATTGCTGGAAATAAAATACAGTAACACATTAATGTTATGCTTGGTAACATTTGAGATGTACAAAGTCTCTATCACAGTGACAAAATCTGGTTTCTATTAGTCCAATAAACTATTTCCAGATTACTCACTTTACCCCATGTTGACTAAGAAACCAGCCCAGCACTAAACTTCACCAAACCCAATGTAAACTGGGCAGCTGCTGCCCTTGATATAACTATGCGTAAATTTCTTGAAGTACCCAGTTTCTAGGGAGCTGGGTAAACTGTGCTGTTAAATATTATGCCCAAGTCCAGGGAAAATATAATTTGTCTTTGAGTGAGATACTTCACTTAATGTCTGACATTCGCTATTTCCTCCGTTCATTAAAGACAGAAGATCCGTCTTCTTGAGAAGTACCGTTATTAAGCCTTCCCCGGAGTGTGCTTCGTTCATGCCAAGGAAAGGAATGCTGAGCAGGCGAAATATGAGCAGAGGATTGAAAAACTATCATGCTCCCTATAATAGTTATTCTATACTTAAGAAATGGCATGCAGTGAACTTTGATGCTGTTTTTGCTGCAAGGAAATGATGTATAAAACATAAACATGTCCATTAAATTTCAATATATTCAAAGGGAATTCAGATATTCATAGTCGCTATGGCTCTGGCCCTTTTATATATGGTTAATTTAATCTTAAAGGGAACATTGATAATTATAGGGAAGTGCTGTTCTCTCGTTTGTTTATATTCAGAAACTCCATGTGTTTTTGAAATGGTATGCCTTTTTTTTGTTTTGTTTTTTTCTTTTTTCAAAAACCGTTTGGTTTAAACCATGTACTGGCACTTCGTAAATTCATTAGACCTGTTTTTTTTTTTGTTTTGTTTTTGTTTTTGTTTTTTTTTATTAAAATCCTAAACATCGCCTTTCATTTTTTTTACATTTTGTTTGTTACAGGGAGCAAAAACCCAGCAAACCCAGTCTAGCCAGCTAGTCTACCAGCAAAATGGTAAGAGTTTTGGTTTACAGATGCAGGTTTTCTGAATTTAGTCATGGACCTTGATCAAGGTTGTGTTTGTTTGTGTGAAAGGCTGTTTTTGTTTTAATGCTTTTGTTTGTGTGTTTTTGTCTTGTGAACATGGTATTGTCTTATCTACTTGTCAGTACTTCATACTGGAAAGCGCTTGTTTATCATCTGCCCTGTGGCTGAGGTGCCTATGTGCAACAGAGAAGACACAGTTGCAGTCCAAGGTACACATAGAATGTCTCTGTCATTACTAATTGTCACACCTCCTAAATGGGAGCTGAAAAAATGTAACAATCTTGTATTCATAACTTTAAAAGTTATATTATTTAATGTCAGTTGAGGAAATTGAAATGTTTTCTCATGTAATTGTCTACTGGAAGTTTTGAATAATGCAATTTAAAAAAAAAACAAAAAACTGAATTTGTGAATTTGTTCTGACAACAATATATTTACCCACTGGCAAAACTCATGCTAACATGTGGTGTTGCATAACAGCTCAATGAGTCACCGACTTTTTAAAATGTAGTTCCTTGAGGCTGCATCATCTACTTTTCTATTTTTGTTCTTTCTTTCTTGCAGAGACAGAGGGTTCTTCTACAGCTCCAGTGCAAGATGCCAACTTGGAGGGAGCAAGACCTCTTCAAAAACACCCACCTTTGTCAAAGCTTGCTCTTAGTGCTGCTGACAAAACCCAGTCTTTGGAGGACTCTCAGGCTGGTCATTCAGCAGCAGTGTCCATGGTTGCAGATATCCCATGCTGCCCTATTGGCCCTCCTGCATCCCATGATGCCAGCACACAACCAGTCACAGTCCCTCCTCAGCCAGCCATTCACACAGCCAGCCCCGTCACAGAAACACCAACAAGCCAAGCCCCACCAGTAGTGCTTCAGCAACCATTTTCCACACCAATTCCACCAACTGCTGTCAGCAGTACACAGTCACAGCCTCAAAGTCCTGCCCATCAGACCCAGCAAGCCCCTCCTGCTACATCATCTACCTCACAGGCAGGAGGTGGGCCAGGGGAGTCTGATGGGGAAGGGCCTCCCAGACTGGAATTTACTGATAGGACAATAAAGACTCTTGATGAGAAGCTTAGGAACCTTTTGTATCAAGAGTACAACCCATCGCAAACAACAAGCTCAGTGTCTGACCCCCCAGGGTCACCACCAGTATCAGACAGCCAGGGCAGTGATGGACAACTGAGACGTGGGGAGATGCTGGTAAATCTTCTTCATCATCCAACATAACATAAATATTACTGTCTGAGGCAGTGAACACATGCGAAGGTTCACTCATTTAATACCCATAATTGGATGAAAACGTGTGTGCAAACATTTTGGTCATATATTGTGGCCCAACAGAATCACTAAAACCACTGGGAACTGTGTTAACTTAAGGAAAATGGGGATAATATGTAACCTCTTATATTAAAAAGGCATCACGGACCATGTTCTGCATAACTAAAATCCAGATGCAAACGGTTTTTCAGTTACTCAAAGATGTTTGAGACATTTTCCACCATCATCAAATACCAGTTTTTTGGCTGACATCCCATTGTTTTATAGATTGTCCAGGAGCACTGATGTTTGTCTTCATCTGTTGCTGTACTATCATGTGTTGATCAATCTTTCTCTTTCATTCCTTCCCCGCTTGCTTCCTCTTTCAGCCTCAGATTCCAGAGAGGAGCGATAGCCTTGGAACCTTGAGTGACTCTGAAGTTGCTCGTAAGTGTGTGTGTGTGTGTGTGACCAGTGATTCAGGTTTCTGATCAAGAGGTTTCAAATTAGAAATTAAATCAACTGGTGAATTCTTAGAGAATGCTAGTCAACTGTGAAATGTAATTGTCCTTTAACTCACTATATAAAGCATTGATATTTATGATTTTATATGTATCATAAATATCCATGTTTGCATTTTATATATATACTGCTACCAAGTACAAATTTTAAATGTAAGTAAATATAAAAAATATAATTAATAGAGTTTTGTTGGGAACAGATAAGTTGAGATAAGCTACAAGTATGAATTGGGAATGATGTTGTTTTGTATTTATTGCATCCATTAGCTTTGAACAGACTGCTGATTAGAGATGACTCAACAGGTAGCTCCAGTGGACAGAACACATCCAAGAGCCGCTTCAAGGTAGGTTGTAATTGAATAAAATTTATAACTTAATGCCAGCTTAGATTTTTTTATATGCTTTCTACAGTCTGCATTTGCATTTATCAGAGACATTGCCTTTAGATTGTGCCGACAGCTCCAGATGTTGTAAGTCGTTTGGAGCAGAGCAGAAAAAGCTCCTGCAGTGCAGCAGTGAGTGCTCATGATGAGGAAGAAACTGCAGTAAACATGGATACAGCTGACAACGGAGGCAGAACCAAGCCCCACAGCAACCGCTACTCAGCTCCTCCAGACTTCTATCAGGTTTGTGTGGATTCCCGAATAAAAGTGTTCTAGTAAATACGTGTGACTCACAACCCAATGATTGACTTGGATTCGCTTTCCAGTCACATGACTTCCCTAGGACTTCTAAGGATTTGTATTTGCTTGGTCTCATGACCCGTTAATCAACACAGAGTTAAATTCAGACATGCCTCACAGTGATTTTTTTTTTTCACTCAGCATAGGCTCTTATCAAAGTGACTTGATTTTTGACTTGACTCCAGACTCTCCAAAAGCAACTCTGTAACACCTCTTTTTGCTTTGATTTTTTTTTTTGTAGGAGATGCCCCCATCCCCAACAAGTCCAGAGACTCTGCCTTCTATACCCCATGCTCAGACTTCCCTGTCAATGGACATAGGGACTCAGCATGGCCTCCACCTCTCCTCAGATTCTGCTGAAGAAGACAACAGCTTTGCTCCACCCCATAAACCCCAGCAGCCTGCACATGCTCTCTCAGAGCACAGTGGCAGCGACCTGATGAAACGGGCAGTGGCCTTCTTCCGCCGTTCTGGACGCAGTAGCAGCGTACAGAGCTCTGATTCACCCAGCCGCCCTCCAATGTTGAATGGACACGCCCCCTGTGTCACTAGCCACGCCCATGCAGCGTATGTCAGCAGTGATAACGACTCTGAGTTTGAGGATGCTGATATGAAGAAGGAGCTCCAGAAGCTGAGAGAGAAGTAAATGGCAAAAAATACATGCTCCTTTTTTCATTAATTGCTGCAGAATTTTGAGGTTCCTTAAAAATCACCTGGATAGATGACGACACAAATAGACACAAAGATGCAAAATAGACTCAGAACACTGGAATCAGCAAGAGCTACTAAATAATTAAAATGGCACTTTTCATAGAAGATTTAACATTATATAAAATATAGAGTGGATTTTACAGTTCATTTACATTTGCTATTCAGCCACAAGACAATTTTTTAGCAGTCACATGCAAATACATTTTCCACATCCTCTAGAGAATATATATTTCTTTTGCACATTATAATGCGCGGTTACATGTTTCTGAATTTAAGTAATTAAATGCGGATATGAAATTTGATAAGTAATAAGATGAAATTGCAGAGTTACAGCAGTAACAAAACAACTGTGTAATTTACCTGCATGTAACAGAAGATATTGTACATTTTCCTGACATTATTAGGTTGCAAGAGACTTTAACAACACTTTGGGATTAGTAACATACGCTTCAATATACTAGCTGAACATTTACTTGAACTATGACTTGTCTCCATTTCTCCCATTATTTCACTCACCTGTAGGTAGATAGACACAATGTAGATACTTTGTCTAAACTTGGATTCAATTGCAGTTATTGCAGCAAAACTGCATGTACCTGGATGTAATAGAAAACATTGCATGGCTTGCTGATATTATTAGAAGGTTAGAAGGAACAGTAACAACACCATGGGCTTAGAAGCATGGGCTTGAAAACTAGTTGAATATTTTCATTAATTGTGACTTATGACTTGCCTTCATTTCACCATTATCTCAGGCATATGAAGGAAATCTCAGAGTTACAGGCTCATCAGAGGGACGAGATTGAGCAGCTGTACTCTCGGCTAGGCCGCCCTGTGCCTCCCAGTGTGGGCTTCCTGCATGCAGCTCCTCCTACTGGCCGCCGGCGCAGAGCTTCCAAACACAAGCTCAAAGCAGGAAAGCTCCTCAATCCCATGGTGCAGCAGCTCAAAAACAACAGAGGTAAGCAACAATGCTTGTGTGCATTATTATTAAATATGTGTTGATGTAGATTCCACTCTTTTCAATATCCACTTCCTGTCAACCTGTTATCTGCTCTTGTTGCACAGTTCTCATAGTGTTGAAGTATGCAACAGGTCTAATGACATCCATACTTATAGATATCTTACCTTAAAAATGTCAGCTAATTTTGTAGGGCATTGAGTATGAAGTAATATAAACACACTGGCTACTTTTAGGTGCATTTACATAGGTCTGATTTTTCAGCCCCACTTACATATAAGAGAACTTATACAATTACACACTGTACTCCATCTGTTTCTGACAAGTAAGACGTCTTATGACTTGGCCATCGTGCGTCCGGTTGTAACATCTAACTAGGCAGGACCCTTAGGGCAAATCTGTCTCTAAGAAGCTGAAGGAAAAAAAAAAACACCACAAAATTCTTACACAGGTAAATGATGAAGCATGCTAAGAGGAATGAGAGTTCTGGCGCTCTAAGAAAATAATGCTGTAGGGGCAGAGAACGCTTTGTTCGAGGTTGCCATAACAGCGGGCAACCTTTGCACTGCCGGGTTCTCCATACATAAAGCTGCCTGCTTGGAGATGCTGGGGATTGAACCCAGGACCTCATACATGCGAAGCATGCGCTCTACCACTGAGCTACATCCCCTATACGGGGCGTGAGAGAGGATAAAACCAGGGAAAGTACGCCGAGACGCAGGGGAGTGAAGGTTGCACGGCATGCGTGCAAAGCACTCCGTCTAGAGCTGAGGGGTTTGGTTTTATTTCTATCTTTTTTTTTATTTTTTACACCTCAAGAGACATGTGCGTGAACTGCACTGGCTGGAGTTACGGCTGAGGCAAAGTCTTCTTCTTACAACAACTGTTATTGCTACGTAGGCTTTTGTTTCCGTTTCTCGGCATGCGTTCTTTAAAAAAGGCACGAACGGGAATTGAACCCGTGATCTTCGGTTTACAAGACCGACGCCTTGCCACTTGGCCACCGCGCCCTGGCCTGTGCTCAAATCTTTGTGCGGAAAATTTGGGACAACCAAACGGCACCTTCCTGCCTAGCAGACGGAAGAGCGAAGCTGCAAAACGCAGCAAAGGTCACGGAGATTTCACTCGCGCTTTTGCCAAAGTGCTACGTCTGTATCGGAACGCAGAGTTTTTCAGAACAGCGTTGGTTTATTGTCCCCATCCATGTCAAAGGAAAGGCACGGACGGGGGTTGAACCCATGATCTTCGGTTTACGAGACCGACGCCTTGCCACTTGGCCACCATGCCTAGCGTAAACGGTGATGAGCCGGCTCGAAGCTGCATATTTCAAATAGCTTTTTAAAACACGAAACTGACATTCTTTTTACGCTGGACACTGAACCCAAGACCTCACACATGCAGTGAATGTGCTGTATCGCGGAGCTACATCTCCAGTGCTTGCCACGATGATGAATAGGAGAAAGGACTATGCTAAGGAGGTGCCCTGTAAACAAGCACATGCTAGGTTGGACTTGTTAACAGGAAGCAGCACATGTATGCTTCAGAACGTTGAGGGATACGAGCGGACGATGTCTGCGTTGCGCGTTACAATTAACCGTAAAGCAGATGCACGGCTGACCAAACAGCATGGAGATGCAGGGGATCGAACCCTGGACCTCATACATGCAAAGCATGCGCTCTACCACTGAGCTACATCCTCAACTGGCAAAAGGTTGGGCTGCATGAACTGTGAGCTAATGTCGGAGCTCAAGTAATTCTTAATTCTCCTAAGAAATCTGACAAGTACGCTAGAGGCATTTTAGGTGTGTTTTATTTTTCTTTCTCTTTCCGCCACCTTAAAAAATTCATGGGCAGGGATCAAAGTCAGGATCTTAGCTTGACAAGTAAGACGTCTTATGACTTGGCCATCGTGCGTCCGGTTGTAACATCTAACTAGGCAGGACCCTTAGGGCAAATCTGTCTCTAAGAAGCTGAAGGAAAAAAAAAAACACCACAAAATTCTTACACAGGTAAATGATGAAGCCTGCTAAGAGGAATGAGAGTTCCGGCGCTCTAAGAAAATAATGCTGTAGGGGCAGAGAACGCTTTGTTCGAGGTTGCCATAACAGCGGGCAACCTTTGCACTGCCGGGTTCTCCATACATAAAGCTGCCTGCTTGGAGATGCTGGGGATTGAACCCAGGACCTCATACATGCGAAGCATGCGCTCTACCACTGAGCTACATCCCCTGTACGGGGCATGAGAGAGGATAAAACCAGGGAAAGTACGCCGAGACGCAGGGGAGTGAAGGTTGCACGGCATGCGTGCAAAGCACTCCGTCTAGAGCTGAGGGGTTTGGTTTTATTTCTATCTTTTTTTTAATTTTTTACACCTGATTTTGTTGGTGGACCATTCTCAGTGCTGCAGTGACACTAATATGGTGGTGGTGTGAGTGATGTGCTGGTACATTAGACACAGCAGTGCTGCTGGAGATTTTTGATGGTCTTGTGGCGGTCCTGACCATTGTAGAACAGGGTAAAAGAGAAATGAGACATATTCAGAGAAACAGATAAACTACGGTTGGTAATTGTAGTAATACAACATGCCCCTATACGTGAAGCTGAAAAATGAACAATTCGATCCAGATTTTCCTCCAACCTGTTCCTCCTGGTGCTCCGGTTTCTTCCCACAGTCCAAAAACATGCATTGGTAGATGGATTGGTGACTCAAGTGTCCGTAGGTGTGAGTGAATGTGTGAGTGTGTGTTGCCCTGTGAAGGACTGGTGCCCCCTCCAGGGTGTGTTCCCGCCTTGCGCCCAGTGATTCCAGGTAGGCTCTGGACCCACCGCGACCCTGAACTGGATAAGCGGTTACAAATAATGAGTGAATGAATGTTTATGATTTAGTATGTTTGTTTACTATTTTGTATGTTAAATATATTATTATTATTATATTATATTATTAGTATTTATTATATGAAAAATACTAATAACTACTTCATATGGAATGCAATTGAATCCAATGCATCTTTCCCCTTTAACGTTGTCTTAAGGGAAAATTAAGTTTGTATTACTCAGAAATTACATTACGCAACTATATACAACATACACTTGTGTACAAAGAAATGTGACTAAGAAAAGCACAAGGAGAAAGCCATACATAGTTATATCAGAAATGCAGCCAAATTCTCTGGGGTACATCTCATCTCAGATGGCCTAAAATACAGTGGTTATGTATGCTGAGTCCACATTTCAGCTTGTTTTTGTAAAAAATACAAATGTTAATTTTTCTGTGCCATAGATGAAAGGAACCATTCAGACTTAACAGCAAAAGGTTCAAAAGACAACATCTGTCATTGTATTGGGGTGCATCACTGATAAAGGAATGGGTGACTTGTGTATACGTGAAGGTACCATTTATATGGATGCACCTACTGGGATTTTTAAGAGACATATGCTGCCATTAAGGTGACATCTTTTGCCAGAAAGTCCATGTCCTCATTCTGCACGTCCAACAACAACATGGCTTCATAGACAGAGTGCATGTGCTGGACTAACCTGTCTTTAGTTCAGTAATTTCCTTTGTGGCACATCACCAAGGGGAAAATCAGATCTTTGAAGCGATTGAGTGTTGTGAAGCTGAAGTCTTGTATCAAGCAAGCAAGTATGGGCAAAAATTCCAAAACTTCAGCAATTAGTATCCCCGTTTCCCCAAAAAGCATAATTAAAAGGAAAGGTTATGTAAGAGTGATACAAATTGTTTTGGTGTGTGTTGCAG
This sequence comes from Hoplias malabaricus, assembly GCF_029633855.1. Taxonomy (NCBI): domain Eukaryota; kingdom Metazoa; phylum Chordata; class Actinopteri; order Characiformes; family Erythrinidae; genus Hoplias; species Hoplias malabaricus. Next base: position 12,138,061 of record NC_089813.1, on the reverse strand, counting down.
ACACATTAGTTGCTACAGTCAGGCAGTGTATAAGCAATGGGCAATGGATTTATTAGTTTGGATTTAGTTTAAGAGAAATTTTTTTCCTCCATTTTACAAAATGTACTTTTTTTATGGACTTCTAATTGTATAATTTGCAATAGATACTCTGTTCAAAAATGTTTGAGGAAGAGAAAAACAAATAAGGTCATTGTGTTATAGGATTATCCCTTATGTCACCCCTTCAACTTGGTTGATAAACATATGTACACATAAACAAATAATAAACAAATAATTTAGCTAAGGTTTGCTAAATTTATACTTCTGCGTTAACTCAATGCAGAGCCTACGCTGTTGTAAGCGTTCATACTTCTGCTTTGGTGTTTGCGTCGCTCTGCAATTACACCCCCCCTATACACCTCTAGGGCTGAATCTCAAACATCTTCCTCTACACTATATAGCACACAATGTAGTGGTGTAGTAGAGTTTACACGAGGTGCCAGGAAAGTAACTAATACAAAGCTGGCACGTTTTTCTCTGTGTAGTATCCCTTCTCGTTGAGTAATTTTTCCAAATGTCCTTATTTTTCCTTTTTTTTCATTTTTATTCATCCCTGGTGCCCACATCATGTCTGAGGAAATTTCGCACTGTGAATGGGCTGGAGAGTAGGAGTTCATATCTGAGTATTTCTTCAGTTCAGCATAAACAATGTCCGTCCGACTTCTGACCAGTCACAGTCACTGTGGTCTGAGATGGCGTAAAGTGTAGTTACATTTTTGGAGAGGTGCATGTCAGACTATGCTGTAGGCTAAGGCGTAGGGTTCGCGTCGACACGTTGCCTACGGCTTAATCTCGACACAGAACTATAAATTTGACTTTAATATTTTCTTTAATTTTGAAGTGATGTACCAATGGCATCCAAATTTGTATCTCTCTTTAGCCGAGTCCTCTTCCAGTGCATCAGCTTCTCCGGCTAAGAGCTCAGTACTAGGTAACAGCTCTGTGGGTTCCAGTATGGATACAGTGCAGAGTCCCGTGTCAGAACCGCTGCATCCAGTTCAAACCCAGCAGCCGTGTTCCCTCAAAGTCTCTCTGTCCTCTGACAACATCTATGGTTCCCCCTCACACACCCCACCTGGACAAGGTAAACATACACACACACACACACACATTCACATACATACAGCACCTTAAAGAAAGCCGTCATTGTGTCTGTGCATAATACCTATTTGCTTTATCACACTGTGTGCTTCAGTGGCATATTTCAATATTTTCTCTCTCATTGTGTCATACTCAAACACCCTCAACCCATTCCTTTTATTGTATCTCTCTGTAAGTGTTTAATGTGTGAATTTGCATGGACACCTAGTGCATTACTGGCATGTTTAGACTGCCTGTGTCTCTCACATACAAAAACACAATCTTGAGCACACACAACTTTCAAAGATTTCAGAAATTGTAAAATATACTGCCACCTGCTGATATAATGGCGTATATAAATGTGTAGGGGATGTTTACTTAAAGTTTTTAGAGGTACATAAATTTAACACACCATTGTACCTTTACAATACATTATATTAGAAACATGAACACTCATCTGGACAAGTTTTCTTAATTACCTAATTGTGGAGGGGACTGTAAATTGCATTACCTTTCAGCCAGGATAAATTTTATGATTTATTGTTAATGTTACTAAGATGTGACAGCACTGCTCTACCCTAGGCTTTAGTCAACTGCTGGCAATGCACAATGTCATATTTCACAAAAGCTTGTCTTATTTGAATTCTCTGCAGCATCTGCCTCACTTTGAATTCTGTTTCTGATCCTGTATTTTTTTAATTATTAGCAGTTAATTGAATGTTTGGCGTAACAGAATGGTTATCTACTACATTATCAATCTTTAGAAACTGGGCTTGAGGTTGCCTGTCAGTTTTTGTTGACATCATGTGTAGTCATTACTGCAATTCCATTCTCCTGGAGTTTGGCGTATATATAAAATGCTATGGCTGTAGCTAAAAAAAACAAGACTTTTCCTTAAAAATTGCAATAATTTGCTTTGCAAGTAATTCCAAAAACCAGGACCAGATAAAGGATTTGAGGTCTAAATTTTTGAGACTTTTACAGTGTCACACCCACAGGGATCTAGGATCTAGCCAGACCAGATCCTTTTTCTACACGATCCACAAGAGGGCGCTTAATTTAACATGGCAGAATCATCAACAGGTTTTAAAAAAACCTCCTGAACACATGCTCTGACACAAACACACATTCATTCATCATAAACTTGCCCATTAGTCTTGTCATCTTTGGCTGTGCCTTACTGACAATGCTGAGATGATGCGGGTCTCTGATCCCTGATGTGTTCGCTGTTACACCATTCTCTCTCTTTCTCCCTCTTTCTTTCTCTCCTTTCTTTCTTCTCTCTCCCTTTTATATTCGTTTTTCTCAGGCTGGACCGTTTACCACCAAACATCCGAGAGAGTCACCTATAAATCTAGTAGCAAACCGCGCACTAGATTCCTCAGTGGACCCGTGTCTCTGTCCATCTGTTTGTATTTGTTCTTTTCTACTTTACTTCACTCATCCTATCTCCTTTTCCTGCCTCTGTACTCTTCTCATTCTGTCTCTCTTCTTTTTCTTACTTTTATCATTCTGTCTTTCCTATGACACCCCCCCCCCCCCCCCACCCATTCTCTCCTTTACCCCAGTGTTTTATACTGGTGTCCTCTTTTAATCATTTTTCTCCCCATCTAGACACCTTTTCCACACAGTCATCAGTGTTTCATTCATACCCAACATTTTCACCAGTTTCTCCACTTCTCCATCATGTTGTCCCTCTGTCAGCTTTTCAGGCCCTTGGTTTCTCTTCCTGTATTATTTCAAATCATTCTCCTTCATACAAACGCTTTGTGCGCAGCTTGTGCTTACCAGAGATAATGTTAACCCTGTCTTCCCCCAAACATGGGCCTTCCAAACTTTGAACCTTTTATTTTGAGAGCATACCTGTGGGTGTCTGCCAAAGCCTTTGTATCTTCTGTACATGTGCTTTCTTTCTTCCACTAATCGTCCCCGGCTCGCTCGGGTCAAGTAAAAAAGCCCCCCATCCCAGCGTAAGAGGATGATTGGCGCTGTCTCATGTTTGGATTCGGAAGACGTGCATGCCAGAGGCACGAGCCAGGGTCACTATGGGAGACATCAGGGCTGTATTTTAATTCTTACCTCACTATTTCCTCTCTGGCTCTTCCACTGCATGACTCTCGTAAAACAAAGAAAAGGCTGCCTCTGCTACTCAGTTCTGTAGCATTTTATGTTTCTGTTGTTTTCTTTATTCTGCTTTAATGGCTTTAATAGCAGCACTTGACCTTGTTTCTTTCTTTAGTGCAGCTTAATTTAAACTTTTTTTTTTTGTTTGTTTGTCTGTCAATTCTATTCTAACTGTTAATATTTTTGCATTTACAGTATGTTTTATGTACTTACAACCACACCCCCAACTATATCAGTTTTTAACTTCTAGTGTACTGTTTTAAAATTTATTGCTTTAGATGTCAAGTCCCGTTTATTTATTTATTTATTTTTTGTTTGCTTGTTTTATTTTGTTTTGTTTTTGTTTTACTGTAACTTGAGGCAAAAAAAAAACTACTGGACCTTAAAGTTAAGTATAATTTTACTTAACGTGTTGCCAGTAAAAAAGTTTAGAACATCTGCTACTGGCTAAACATACTCAGTAGAAAGTTTTGGTAATGATTTTTTTCTAGATCTAGTAATGTTCTTATAGGTTCTCATTTATTAGTCTGTTAATTCTGACATGAACCTGTACCAATCACATTAACTGTGTTAGAACATATTAGAGATTTTAAAGCAAGACAAGTCCAGTTTAAAACCTGTATAATATAGGATGTCAATTAATGTTATCCACAAGAATAAACCTACAAATGCTAGTTATTCTTAACACCAAATATAACATCCTCATAGAGACAGAGAGCCATTCTAACTACAATTATTCATAAATATGGATAGATGATTCCTTTATTCGCCCATAGCGGGGACATTTGCATTAATACAGCAGTGACAAGATAAAAGGCTAAGAGTAAACATTCAAAGTTCTAAAAATTTAAGAAGATGCTTGCATTATCACAAGACTGTGTTAAAAAAATAAACTTTGATATGATTTGTTGTGTAAATTTGATTTATTCAGCAAACTATTCAATTAAGTAGATATGATGGATATCAGATGCCTTTAGTCCTTAGTTGTCTATGATTTATTCCTCTTTTTTTATTATTATTATTATTATTTGGGGACTGCCAATTTGGATCTTTTTCTCTGATTAGTTGCTCTCACCTAATCCCCAAGCACCCAAACTTTTACATGCTAATTAAATCTCCCAGCACCTCCTTCTGATCCTGTTTCTGTTCACTGATTGGCCGCTGTCTTTGGCTCTCCAACAGCTTGTCCAGTGAGCTGTGTAGTGTGTATTGTTTTCTTCCTCCCCCTAATCATGTATGTCTGTATTGTTTTGCCTCTCTATAGGGTCCACTCTGAAACGACTATGTCTAGGCAAAGAGCGCAGTAGTAGTAACTATCCTATTTACTCTCTTCTTCTGTCCTATTTTCTTCCTTTCTATTTATTTTGTTATTTTCTTATTCTCCCTCAACTTTCTTTGCTTTTTGTCGTTCTGTCTCTGGGCATGGCCACTTCGTGTAAGTGCTGCTGCAGTCATCTTTATGTGAATACAATAGAGCGTGCAGCAGCGTGTGATAATGAATGTGACAATGCAGTGTTTTGTCACTTCATTTATTTAACATTTTCTTATTTTTCTAGTGCATGGCGACGTGGTGTCAGTTCAGTGAAGTTCTGTTTCTGTTATGTTTGTGTGCACTTTTGATTAATTGCTCTGTATTTTTCAGCAGTCGTGCTGGTAGGCTTATCGAAAATCTTTTAGCTGCTTATTGTAGCAAAACAGTTCAAAAATTTCAGCTGTGTCCATTTCATAGTCGGTAGTCTTCACCTTCATTGTTCAGATGTTAATTAGCCTTTCAGCCCCTGTTTGCCTAATGTTTATCAATAAGCAGCCAAATGATTATTAAAAACTCCAACAAAGTGTTTGAAGGCTTGCTTATTTATTTATTCATGATGATTTTTATTTTTATTTATTTTTTAAATCTCAACTGTCTCTTATAGGGTCCTCGCACAGCGCTGGTGCTGCCGTTGTGACTTCAGCATGCAGTCAGCACTCAGTCTCACCTCCTGTGGTCACGCCTGCTCCTGCTCCACGACCAATCACGACGCTGGCTCAGGCTCAGACAAACAACAGCAACAACAAAACTGGGACTTTCACAGATGACCTGCACAAGCTAGTGGATGACTGGGCAAAAGAAACTCTTGCTGCAGCCCCTCAGGCACGTCCCTCACTAAATCAGATCAAACAGCAGCAGCGGCATTATGACTTCAAGGCTACTTCTGTGCCTAGGGGCGGAGCCACAAATCAGGTGGGTTTTGGATAACTATTCCCTACTGTGATTAAGCAATTTGGGCGGTGTAATATCTTTTCTTTCTATTATGTGATATATCATTCTATTATATATCAATACTTTTCCTGTTTGTGGTTCCTCTGGAGACTCTCTTTTGTTGAAAGGTAGGCAGAAATTGTAGTACATCCTACTGACCACAACCTTGTTCTAAATGCCATACTACTCTACTGCGCACTACACTCCTGGCAGTAGTGTGCAATATAGTGGCATGTTGGGCATTTATCGAGTCATTTTCTACTGTCATATGAACATTTATCTAAGTGTCTCCGTTTTCCTCAAAGCCGTAAACTTATCCATGGTAGACAACTTCATTTGCAGTTCAGCTTTCAAACAAAAATATGAATAGTTATAGAAATACTAACATTTAATACTAATGTATAATCACTTATCTTTAGACAAATGCTTTAACATATTTATCCAGTTAGCTTTTTCTACTATAAAATATATCTCAGCCACAGTTTCAGAAAGAAAACAATTTAAACATAAGTTGTATTATTAAACTGGCTGAAATTTTAGCATAAATTATGGATTTTAAATGCTTAATAATAAATAGTTAAATAAAACACAATGTGGTCTCTGGATATGACCGCATTGCCTTTTGGGATGCTTCATACCATGAAGATGGCTCTGGCTGTATACCGAAATGTGGCTTGAGTAATAACATCCATTTTGGTCACATATCGGACACTACGTATTAGGAGTGGGCAATGTGGCCCTAAAATAGTATCACGATATTTCAGGCTATTTTGGCGATAATGACATTGCTGACGATATGAAAAAACACTGAAAATAATTTTATTAGTTTCAAGAAAACACTATTATAACAAAATAAATGCTATATTAATATGAATTATATTAAAGTAATAATTCATTTAATTTCTGATTTAAATTATATTTAATAAGATTTTTAGTACAAATCTAACAATTTCCAACATTCAGAAAGAACAATAAATAAATGTGTAAACATTTTCCATCCATCCATCCATTATCTGTAACCGCTTATCCAATTTAGGGTCGCGGGGGGTCCAGAGCCTACCTGGAATCATTGGGCGCAAGGCGGGAATACACCCTGGAGGGGACGCCAGTCCTTCACAGGGCAACACAGACACACACACATTCACTCACACCTACGGACACTTTAGAGTCGCCAATCCACCTGCAACGTGTGTTTTTGGACTGTGGGAGGAAACCGGAGCACCCGGAGGAAACCCACGCGGACACGGGGAGAACACACCAACTCCTCACAGACAGTCACCCGGAGCGGGAATCGAACCCACAACCTCCAGGTCCCTGGAGCTGTGTGACTGCGACACTACCTGCTGCGCCACCGTGCCGCCCGTGTAAACATTTTCTTATTTTGTAAACAACCATAACTTACCAAGGTTCTAATAGTATTAAAATATATTCATAATGTTGATATTTTATATTCAAACCACCTTCTCACAACAGTAGACACTCATCCTTTGAAGCAAATTTTTGAACACAGAGCAAATTTCCACGGTACCTTTCGCTGTGCCTAAATGACATAATGAATGTATGCCGTATTAAATGTTCATCATTATGTAAACAAGTCAGAATATCATGATAAGCACAATACTGATTTCTTATTATTGTTTAAAAAATGATTATTGCTCACGATACGATATGGCACAGCCCTACTATGTCCCATGTCTGGGTAGTACAGGATTAGTATGTAGTTTTGAATGCTTCCCATGTGATTATTTCAGCATCTTTTTTTTCTGCTTCCTGTGTGCAGATGAGGGCTTCAGTTCCTCCAAGCTCATTGAACTTCCAGCTGCCACTCCCCTGCCCTGTATCAGCCGCTCTGGGTCCAGCAGTTCCCCCTGCCCTTAGCACCACACCTTCACCGGTCCTCCAGCCTGCTGGCTATCTGCTCTCCACTGGCCCTTTTGGAGGGGTAATGCCAAACCCTGGGTACTCAACACAGTGGTCTGGAATTCCCTGTCCAGTGGGTACAATGGGGCCAGTGAACATGCTTGGGACAGCGAGTATGGTACCCTTCCCCGCGCTGGCCAACCCTTCACTGCAAACATTTCCCATGGGGCTGAATGGCTCAGAAAACCCAGTGTGCCCCAGCAGCGCTAGGACTGTGTGATTACATCACCAGACATACTCCTACCCATTCCACAAGCAATGTCATGGGCCAATTACTGCAGCAAATTGTGTTTCTTTGTAATTCAAAGTTATGTACAGCAGTCTTGAATTGATACCTTGTCCTTGGCTAAAACAGTAACTTCCTACTTGCCTAGAGTCACTGGTAAGAGGTTTGTTACACCAAGGGTCTCCATTCACATACAGTTTGAAGTTATTTTGGTCTCCCAGTGAAACTACAATATAGTTCTTTTGCATTGGTCCAGTGGTAATGATGTCAGTAACATTCTGCCTTTGATGGCAGACGCACCTGTACATAACCCCAGAGCCTGTAAATAGTGTGTGTATGTGCACGTGTGCTTGAGGGAGTGAAAAGTCTGCATTTGTCTGTACTTTATCACTATGGCCTTTATGAATTCTACAGCCATAATTGGTCATAATTTCACATGGTCTTATTTTTTGTCACCCCCCCCCCCTCCACTATGGCTCCACAAATTCCAGTTTGGTGGGCCTAGTGGAGAATAATCAAAAAGGTCTTTGATTGTGGTTACCAGAGCTGAAGATACAAGGACACTCAAATTATTTTACAAAATCATCATCATCTAATTTGGTTTTCAGTCATATATTTATAATAGTACAAATGTTACTAGCCCTAAACATTGCTCTGTAGTTATGCAACTACAAATCTGTGGCTCTGGTCGTTACTCTTCATTTATTTTAGCAGTTACTAAAATAATTGTCCACTATATACACAAAGTAGACCATATAGCAGTTTCACTACATAAAGAGAGATTCAAGGAGAATGTAGTGCCTTGATAAACAGCTTTCCCTACGTAAAATCAGCAAGTCTGCTTTAAAAAAGGCTGGCCCCTTTTATGTCCTTAATTCAATCTCTCACCCCCCCCCTATTTTTTTTTTCAAAGATTGTTTATATTTTTAAACAGCTCTTCATATAAAGCACTACATGAGCCATGCTCTTAATTTGATAATAGATGTGACATCTTAACTCAAACCTACGGCAACATTATAATTTAAGGCCCCAGCACAAAGCTGTTTACAAGCACAATGTGAGAGTTTGCTCATGTTAATTGTAACATCGTAACCATGTGAGGCATTGGTCTCTTGCATGCTATTGCTGTCTTAAAATTAGACAAGAGCTCTTTACAGGAGCCATACCATCCCTGTAACTGTAATAATTCATGTGGTGCTTGGGAACGTTGTACGTGTTGGGGCAAGTGTGTTGCATGCTTTTCAAAAAGTTTACAAGTTTACAAATCAGTTCATTATTAATTTTTGTTTGTAAACGTGAGGTGGGGAGGTGTTGGATAAATTGCGTGTGTATGTCGGGGGTGTCTCAGAATGTAGCAGGTGTGTAAGATAAGGAACGGTGTAGCTACACAGATTTAAGTGCAATTTCACCCTGTTTCACGAAACAAAATTTTTAAAAAAGCGAAAAACATAAAGACAAAAATCTTTTAGAAACGGCCTTGCCACAAGCCTTATCCACACACCAGGGGCCAGCATTGATTTTGGCACTATACAGGACTGCCTAGCATTCTATACGCTTACTATTGTGACTAGAATTTAAGCCGTATTTCTATAAGTTCAGTATTTTTCTTTTCCCTTATTATAGCTAATGATTGGCATGTTGAATATGCATGTATTATTTTCTTGCAGGGCAGTGCAATCAGTAGACATTGTCTATTTTGTCTGATAGTATTTTTTTTTTTTTTTTTCCTGATAGCTATTTTTTTTTTCTTTTTACTGCTGCTAGTCCTGAGTGATCTAATTTAAGAGAGAAGAAGCAGTGAGCAACAGTGACCGTAGACATACAAGCATACAGTACAGTGCACAAGGCAATACACCATCAACCCTTGTCTGACAAACCAGGGTTATGTTTAGATACGTACAAAGTACTGAGTCTCATTTGAGCTGATGTGTGTTTTAGTGTGTCACAAACAGCTGTAATAGATCTACCCATATTCTACTCACAAATGTACTTATTTTTAGTTATGAGGTTTAACAACTCCTGTGTTTTGGGCAAATATTCCATTAAACCTAAAGATAAATGAGTGACTACATATTTAGTAAAACTGCTGTTAGTTATTAATCAAACCTAGCCATGTTGGAAATGATATGAAACAAGCTTGATTACACTTCAAAGCTTACCAGCTTGTTCAATCTCGAAACTATTCAAGTACACATTTGTGAGTGGAATTTGAATTGGTCAAATGATCACCAGATTATTTCTGCATTCTCTTCTTTTTGCTTATTTATTTTCTAGATATTTTACGATGTTTAAAAGGCATTACTTCTGATTTTGAGAGCAATTGCCTAAAGTCCTGAGGACACTGATATATAACTGCACTTTTCCCTTTCCACAATCAAAGCCTGATCTTTGCCACTCAGTTACTTGGACCAGCATGGTCAGGCTCTACACTACACAGTTCTTAAAACTGGAGCCACTTTTTCTTCCCCATGTTCAAGGAGGTTGTGAATTGTGGTTCTGCCAAGCTGTGAAATGTACAGGTCATCTGTAATTAATGTATGTATTATTCATTTGATTTTTATTATTCATATATATATTTTTTTTCTTTTGGGGCCTTTCCCTACTCTGTCTTTATTATTCCATCAATTCAGTTTGAATTGGACTTTTTATATATAGGCTATTATGCAGAATCTTCTGCTTTTGGGTGATAAACTTCTAGTAAGAGATTTCTGTCCTCTGTTATTTGTATTTTGCATCCATTTTTGCCAAGTCTGTAACCCATTAGTGGATATGGAACTGAGTTAGTATTTATTGTTACTGTTTTTTGTTGTTTTGGGGTTTTTTTTCTTCATCAAAGCTTTGTTCTTGATTGCTTATGCCTAGAATCCACCTCTGTCTGCATTACATTACTCAGCACAGCCCAAACAAGCTGCACTCCAATCACAAAGATTCTGCATATGTTTAAAGAAATAAAATAAACATTATTTTGTGCTTGATAATAGCATTCTGGAGTGTCTGTTTTTTATATCTTTTGTGCATACGACTGCATATGTATAATTTTCAAAAAAATGTTACCAAGAACCAATTTATTTTAAGCTAAACATATATCAGTTCAGGTGGTGTTACTATCATATAAAGAAGACAGAATTGTTTAAAAAGCCACAAAACATTGAAAGCAAGAGAACAAATGATGACATAAAAGGGAGGCATGTACTAGTTTTCACATGCAAAATAAGCAGCCAGTGCCATGGCTGAGGATTTCTACTTTGAAATTGCACTGTTGGAAAGACAATCTCATATGGGTGAATTCAGACATCCAGGGTTTGAGATGTCATAAACTCAAGGAACGAATTCCTTCAGATTTTGTGGTGGGTCTTTTGAGCTGCAGGTTTGCAGTATAGAGTTAAATGGAGATAAGTGAGGACTAATTGCATACAGATCTGCCCATATGCAGTGAAGGCAAACGTGTGGATAAATATCTAAGCTACTGTTATGTAATTAGGTGATTTTGGACATAATTTATGCATTTCTGTATGAGTAATTGTGTTTAAGTTTAAACTCGGACAGGTTTTTGGGAGATGCACTAGAACTGATGCCCCTTTTCTCCCTCACAAACACAGAGTATGGAAAACAAAAGCGTTTAATAAAGAAAGAAATTAAACAGTGAGAAATCTTGTTTGTAGTGTGTGTGGGTGAGAGATATGGAGAGAGAAGGGGGTTGTTTAGGTGTGTAAAGAGCGCCCTCTTTTGGAGCTGTTCTGAAGCGCTCAATTCAAATTAATGGCGCAAGTCTTTAGTCGAGTAAATCTACAGATCCGCATTAGCACATTCGTTGATTTCCACACCTTTACTGAAACATAGAAAGGTTGAAAGGCCGCGGTTTTACTGAGTCTCGAGGGCGCCAAGTGAACTCCTTTCTAACACTCGTATTATTGCCTTTAATAACATTAATTTGTATATTTTTACACTGTTGAATTTTGTTCGCTATTTCGCCAGTCGCCATTAAATGGCGAATGTGCAAACATGCGCCCACGGTGTTCAACTGTAGACTTGTAGCCCCTTTTGTTCGCTTCAGTTCCTGAATATTATTATCTATACAACAAAAGCAGGGATCTTCTTTCTTACTGTTTATTTAAAGCACTGTCGCCTTTGTAGTATTAGTTTAGACTCACTGAAACACTGGGAGTGTAATTTAAGTCCTTGACGGCTGTGTATTGTGCTGCTGTTGACAACAGGCAGGAGGAGGAGTAAGTGTTTAATGTTACTAGTTCCTATCTGATTTAGAGGTGAGAATATACTGCATTAAATAGGAGTTTCCTCTCTTTGTTTAAAGTTCCTTTTTTATTCAGCGAAAGGCATATTATTCCCTAGGCTACATTTAGAAATTGTGCTGAAGTTGGCTTCTTTTTCGCAAGCTATTTATCGCAATTTTTATGTCCACCTTAAATGGCGCCGCTGCTGCCTTCTGGCGCCTTGTGGGCTAACTGGAATTGTTGTGGCTTTTAAGGTGGAACGGAAAATTCCAGATGAGCCAATTTCAGGCTGGTATTATATAAAACTATCACCAAACCTGGTTTGAGAATTTGATTTAAGGTTTCCTCACTACATTGCCCTGCCGTGTTAAATGTTTAAAAATGTGTCCGTTACATTTGCGTGGTTTGAATGTTCTGTTCAGACAGCATGAAGTGAAGGGATTCGAAGGAGGGAAACGTTACAGGGCGCTCTGCAGCAGATTAAACACTACGTGTGTCTTTGAGACATTTTTGCCGGTATTTGTTAGACATTCAAATATTTCCGCCCAATTATGTAGTAGATATTTTGTGCTAAAAACGAGAACACGTTGTCCACAGACCGTTTGTTTCTAAATCCTTAGCGAGCGTTGGTTGTTTACATCCATCTGCTGTCACGCCTATACAGCACCTGCTCACCCTCAGCAATTCTTAACTGAAATTCAGCCTCAGAAAGTAACAGAGGAGCCTATTATTGATAATATGTACAGAATTTTCGTCTTTGTATGTTATTTTGGGCAGAACTTTTTCTTTTCAGCTATTAGCTTAACTGGCTCCAACATGACTGGTCTGACAGAAGTAGGATCAGTTATATTACAGTACAGATTTAGTTACATTACAGATCTTTGCTGATTTTTACTTACTGACGAATGCCTATATTTATTGCAGATTTTTATATGGTTTACATCACCTGGTCAAACTACGTAGGCTATATTTTTTTATTTGACTGAACAAAAGTAAACACCATGTCTACAGCAAGCACCATTTATACAAAAGTTTTTGTTACTTTATAAATTGCCTGACCTAAAAAATGTAAATCTCACTTCAATATCACATTCAATGTCCATTTATCAGCTTCCCTCACCATATAAGTGTTCATCTACAATTATAGACTGTATTCTATCTGTTGCTTGGTATACTTTGTTAACCCCATTTCACGCTGTTCTTCAGTGGTTAGAACAAAGCCGGTATTATTTCCACGGTGGATCGATCTCGGCACTAAATTAATACTGATGGTGGGGTGTTATTTCTGATGGTGGCCAGAAAAGCATTGCAAAGTACCATAGGACTGCAAATGTAGAAGTGGTGAAGCATGGTTGCACAAAAAAAATCGCAGTAGAACAGAGACTTACAGTACACACTCACTCTGCTTCTCTCATTCCACTGCCCAGATGTAAGCTGGACATATTTCCTGCTGGGTCCGCTGACAGCATGGGTCTGGACTTTGACGTCAAAACATTCTGCCACAACCTACGGGCCACCAAACCACCCTACGAGTGTCCTGTAGAAACCTGCCGCAAAGTCTATAAGAGCTACAGTGGAATCGAGTACCACCTGTACCATTATGACCATGAAAATCCCCCTCCTGCCCAAACCACGCCGCAGAAGAAGCGTAAGGGTCGTCCGCCCAGGGTTTCTCTGTCCGGCTCAGGTGATGGAGGTGACTCTGGTGGTGGTCCTGGAGTTCCTGGACAAAATACAGAACCTGGCAGTCCGGCGGATCAGTCTGAGCCGTCCGAATCTCCTGGTAGGGACACGATGACATATGCCCAAGCTCAGCGTATGGTTGAGCTGGAGATCCATGGCAAAGTCCACAGGATCAATATCTTTGAGGACCTAGATGTGGTTTCTGAGGAGGATAGTGATGCAGAAGATGCTCCCGCATCAGGGGTAGGAGGCTCCTCTTCATGTAACGGAGGTGACGGAGGTGGGACTGAGGGTGGGGGCAATTGCAAGGACAGGCCAGACACTCCTGCAGCAGCCAATGGAGGAAAAGGGGCTGGAGCCACACCTAAATCAGGCAAGCACAAGAGTAAAGAGAAGAAGAAGGAGGGCTCACATCATCATGGTAACATGGCTGGTCCAGCTGTGAAACTGCCTGAAGCCGTCTTCCGGGAACTGGATCAAGAAAGGCCGGATGCGCCACCAAGGCCATTGTCTTATTACAGGTACCTGCACATCAGCTCCTTTTTAGAGAATAATTCTGTGAAAAATCTATAAAATATAAATATATTTAATCTTATATTAGGTAGCTATATTAGGCAAGCCTGTGTAAAGCAACAAATGCCTTTCACTGCAATTAAAATGTAATTGCAATTAAATCCAGATTTAAGAAGAAAGTAAAACTACATGTAGTGTTTGACTAGTTTTTTTTTTTTTTTCTTAATTTAACTAATCTACACAAGTGTGCATGGGCAAACCAGTTAATTCATCTGCTTGAGCAGGAGGTCATAGGATGCACTTGTGTCCTCTGTTCTACAAAATTCATTTTTGTGCTGGACTATAGGCAAGATTCAGAAAATATTTTCAGACAAAATAGTGAAACAGCCATTGTTAGAGTTGTTGACGTAATGAGCTATTTTAAAATATAAAAATAAAATATAAACATGAATATCGTCATTGTCCAATGAAAAACATGTATCTCTGTTTTTGTTTTCTCCATCATTTGAACACAGCAGTTGTCCTTTTTGTGTGAAAATTGAATGATGAATTGTCCAATAGAAATGCTCCATAATTATTTTGAATACACTTATTTTTTACAATAAATTCTATTGAAAGTTTAGTTTATAGTTTAGGTTATAGTTTATACTGTATAGTTACTATTTTGAAGATGCAAATATTTCTTTTGACATCCAAGATGTATTTTGTTTGTTGGTGATATATGGACATGGAAGCTTGTAGTTCTCACATCTTAAAGCTCTGAATTTTTATCCATTTTGTCCTCACAGGTACATAGATAAATCTGTGGAGGAGCTGGATGAAGAGGTTGAGTACGACATTGATGAGGAGGACTACATCTGGCTGGACATTATGAATGACAAGCGGCGCTGCGAGGGAGTTACGCCAATCCCTCAGGAGGTCTTTGAGTACCTAATGGATCGCCTGGAGAAGGAGTCCTACTTTGAAAGTCACAACAAGGTTTAGTGCTATTCTTCAGTTTTATCTCACCGTTGGTCAGTTTCTTGTGAATGTGCTTCACAAGTGGGTAGAGGAATGCCTATTTGCCCTTTATTGGCTTTGTTTTATTTATTAGCCACATTATAGCATTTCTAGATAGGTTGATTGCTTGAGTTCAATTTCCTATTTCAACCACAACATCTCCGTTGTTGTACTAACTTGGTGACAACAATGTAACTTTCCCACCTTCCACCATATATACTCTTTGCACAAAATAAGAGAAACATTGTGACATACCCATACTCTGCTCTTTGTATTTTTAAAATGATGAACTTATTGTTTTTATCATTAATTTTTACATTGTATTATACATGTTAATTGCTAGGAACATCTCAGCATATTGTCATGGATTGCTGTATGAAGTCTGATACTGAACTGACTCTAACCTGACTTCACTAATGCTCTTGAGGCAGAGTGCCGTCCAACTCTGACAGTCACATTACAACATCTCATAAAAAGATTTTCTCAAGGAATAGGAGCTGATACTTGAGCAAACAGGGAAGGAGGTGTCTATACAACAGACTTCAGAAGAAATGTTGAACATTAGTATTGTTATGTATTAGCAAATACTCACATATCTCAAACTTGCATCAGTACTAGGATGCCCCTGTTAGGTATACTCAAAGTTAATTTTGTTACATGTTTAACACTCCTGACGTTGACGTTGACGTTGACCAAAACGCTGTTCGTTGAAGCTGTAAAATCTCTCATTCTTAAACTCATTCTCATCACAACTGTCTCATCCATCTTCCCGCAGGGTGACCCCAACTCTCTAATCGATGAGGACGCTGTTTGCTGCATCTGTAATGATGGCGAGTGCCAGAACAGTAACGTTATCCTGTTCTGTGACATGTGCAACCTGGCGGTGCATCAGGAGTGTTATGGGGTCCCGTACATTCCAGAGGGTCAGTGGCTGTGCCGCCGCTGTCTGCAGTCTCCCTCAAGAGCTGTTGACTGTGCCCTCTGCCCTAACAAGGGTGGAGCATTTAAACAGACTGATGACTCCCGATGGGCACATGTTGTATGTGCGCTGTGGATACCTGAGGTGAGTGTGAGAGTGTGTGTGTGTGTGTGTTTGTGCGTGCACATGCTCATGTGCTTGAGGGTTGTGAATAGATCGAGATGAGATTACACTAGACATTTGTGCACCCTTGGTTCCATTTGAAACAGAACTGAGACTGGGCGTTAAGCTTTTGAGAATGAAAAAAAAAATACTCCGTAGAAGGTTTGGACAGTAATGTAATATCAATATAAAAGCAATGTACATCAAATTAAAAGCAATTTAAACATGTATTTCAATATTATTTACAGCATCTGTCACTGACTGACTTTCATTACAGGGTGTTGCCATCAGTTTGTTGCACTCAATTTTGTAGTTGGTTTGAAAATATTAATACTGACAAAGCCAAGAGGTTTATGTTTGATTGTGATATCATGTTTTTTTGTTTGTTTAAGAAACTTTAAGAAGTAACAAATATGTTGTGATATAAATTTCAGGCAAATCATTTAGCCCTACTACACAGATAGATGATAATCCTCGAAAAATGTTCTGGATGTGGTTTTAATATTCTAGTGCTTGGAAGCCCTCTATAACTGACTTGCCTTTAAAGCTGAGCATGTATTGTTTTTTAACAGCAAAAAAATTGCAATGTTGTGAATGTTTTTGTGCACTGAAGTTTTCCTATTGGTTTACACATTTGTGGATGCATTAACACCTAACATAATGAAAATGTACAAAAATACAAAAACCACACTGGTGACATATTAATGCCATTGCTATTTCACAAACTTTTTTTAAATGTTAATATTATTATTATTAAATTACACAGCCTTGTGACAGTTGTGTTTTTAAGCTTTTGATTTTGAATAGGAGTTTTGTGTTTATGATTCAGTCACAGATCTTTAGGATTATTGATTAGGTTCATACAGCTGTACATAAACTTGAGAATCCACAAATACTCGAACTGTGTCAGTGGGGCATATCAGGTCAGCTTTGTGACTGAATAGGGAATCCTTACCACAGTGTTACCCACTATTATGACCAAACATTCACAGCACAAGTGGAGAAATACTGGCGAAACAAAGCAGACATTTATAAGATTTTGAGAAGGTTTTCAGAAGACAAGACATATTTTTATAGATGCACTTTATGGACCCAAGAACAAGAACAAGATTAAGTTACTTGGAAAAACACCACAGATTAGGTCCTTAAATCAGATCCCATTAATTATTTAAATAAACAGCCAGTTCACATCCAGAACTCTTGTTTTTTCCTACAAAATTATTTAATTATGTCTAAGTGACCCAAAACATATATAATTATAATTGCTTTGTTCCTGTTGGTAATAATTCTGAAACAAACCTGATACGTTCCATTGAAAAAATGATTACAGTTTTCGACTAAATATGTATTGCAAAATGACAGCAATGAATGATATACATTGTGATTCCAAATTGTAGAACAATGTCAAAATCCATAATGTCAGTACAGAGAGCTCAGTAACACCAAATTTCTGTGTATAGGGTTACATTACTACAATCTAGTGTAGTGTAGTGTTTTGTATGCTTCGGACAGAGCTATGTAATATGCTGTCACAATGTGTGGGTGTGCAGCAAGGTGTGAAGGGACTCTTTCAATTATATTCAGAATATAATTCACTGTTACTTGCATTTCACCCTTGTAGCTGGGTTTGGCCCTTAAAATACCAGTTATAAATATCAGATTTTTGAAAGTGAAACATCCGTTCAGCAGTGTGAGAACTGCATGTTTGCATCATCACACACTCACCACAAACAGTGCCCAGTTGTTAAGCAGTCTCAAGATGTCCTTCGTTCTCTATTTTAACCTCTTTTTGTCTTCCCAGGTGTGCTTTGCCAACACAGTGTTCCTGGAGCCCATTGACAGCATTGAGCACATCCCACCAGCTCGCTGGAAGCTGACATGCTACATCTGTAAGCAGCGAGGATCCGGTGCTTGCATCCAGTGCCACAAAGCCAACTGCTACACAGCCTTCCATGTCACCTGTGCACAGCAGGCCGGACTCTATATGAAGATGGAGCCGGTACGAGAAACGGGTGCCAACGGCACTTCTTTCAGCGTCCGCAAGACAGCCTACTGTGACATCCACACACCTCCAGGCTCGGCCCGCCCCCTAGGGGGAGTGGGCGGGGCCAGCACTTCTCACAGCGAGGGGGAGGCCGAGGATGAAGAAGATGTTGCTGCTGCTGCAGAGGAGGAGGGGAAGGGGTGGAGTTCAGAGAGGGCCAAACGAGCCAAAGCCAAATCTAGGAGGAAGATGAAGAGAGCGAGAAAAATCCTGGCAGAGAGGAGAGCAGCCGCGCCAGTGGTGTCTGTGCCATGCATACCACCGCACAGGTACACTCGATGTATATTTCATACAAACATACATTTAGGCATATCAACAAGATCAGGCAGGCACTTGTTTGTTGAATATTTGTTGAAACTCAGCTATTTACATTGGGTCCAATATGGCTGTCATTTCTTTTTTTCATGGTTGAGCTGAAATTTCATATTTGGATTTTTTTTATTTGCCATTTTGCACCTTCAAATTTATCCTGTTTTCTTCACCAACATGCAGTAAGAGCATGAGTGGCTGCATGTTCCAACCACAGGTCAGAGATTCTCAAACCACTTTTCAAGAATCCCCAAATTGTCCTCATTTTTTGCTTGATACCAACTCCCAACAGCATAGAGGTCAGAGAACAGACTTCACAATATGGTGAACATTCTCCACACGCAACCCAACCCATGCGCTATGCAGCAGCTTCTTTAGTTAATGGACATTTTGCTCTTGGCTCTCAGATCAGCCACATGTGGATGTTTGTTAACAGTTCCTCCCCTATTGGTACACCTGTGATACTGTGGTATGGGAACAGCCCACATTAAGCCCCCTGGACTCCAATAATCTCTCCTTAGTCAGAGTTGCTCAAGTCACTCCATTTACCCATAGATGGTGAATGTTGCCTTCTGTTGTGCACTGGGCAAGTCACTGTGACCTTAACAACTCCTTCATGAATGGTGCCATTTCATAATTGAGTATATTAAGAAAAGATATTAGAATATTAGGATCTAGAGTTGTTCTGTACCTTAATTTTTGGAAAACTGCTAACTAGTTATTTATTTATTTAATGCATTATTTTTTCATTTTATTTTACTAGTGATTGTTCTGTTTCTTTGCTAAGCAACTTTTAATGTCTTGTCTTGGAAATGGAAATTGGGTTCAGACTGAATTCCAAAGCTGGAGCTATGAATATCCCATCTCTTCACCTACATACTTTTTCTCTCTTTCTTTTTTTTCCATCTCCTTAAGGCTGAGTAAGATCACAGCCAACCTCACGGTACCCAGAAAGAGTCAGTTCATGCAGAGACTTCATGCCTACTGGACCTTAAAGAGACAGAGTCGCAATGGTGTCCCACTGCTGCGTCGCTTGCAGACACACCTGCAGTCCCAGCGCAACCCGGAACCCATTCCTGTAGCCACGGTTAGCACACACACACATATGTTATATACAATATATATTATTATATGATATGTTATGTACAAGATAATTTAATTCAATACCTCAGTAGCAACTGTGAGGAAATATATTAACATTTGGTTTTACTAAGATAGAGGAAGTGGTATAGTTTTTAGAGAATATATTTTGTCAAACACCCTTTGGTCTTTTTGTGAATTTGTGTGTAGAGAGACAGTGAGGAGAAGCATGCAGCACTGAAGGAGCAGTTAAAGGCCTGGCAGAGACTCAGGCATGACTTGGAGAGAGCAAGACTGCTGGTAGAGCTCATCCGCAAAAGAGAGAAGATCAAGAGAGAGTTGGTAAGACACTGTTTTTTAATTATTTATTTTTTATATATCGTTAGGCATTTATATAGTGCTTTTTGTAGACACCCAAGGACGCTTTTCAATAAACACTGCACAGAAAGCCATTCCATTTAACATTCAATCCACACATACACTGGGGAGAAGATGCAGCCAAATGCACACAGCATACTCTCAACTTGGAGCGTCCACCTAAAGGACTGCATCGAGGACTACATATTCACCCAAGATAAAGCAGCAGTAGTCCATATCATGGCATACACAGATTCATTCACATACACACTCATTCACTCACACCAGGACAGTTATTTGAGAAGCAAATTCACCTTATCTCCACCCAGATTGGACCTGAACTCAAGATCCCAGCACTGGGGGGCAAATGTGCCACTGTGCCTCTTTGTTCTAATTTAATATCCTACAAATGGCTTAACTGATGTTGGGTTGTATGTGTAACTGATTTGTGTGTTTGTGTAGATTAAGATTCAGCAGATGGCCTTGGAGATGCAGTTGACTCCATTTCTGATCTTGTTGAGGAACACTTTGGAACAACTGCAAGAACGAGACACCAGCAACTTCTTCACCGAGCCAGTCCCGCTGAATGAGGTATTTCAGTTTCACATACCTGGGTCCACAGTCGTAGTTCACACTCAGGAATCATGTGTTTTCATGATGGTTTCTGTATTCTTGTAATGTATTATGAATGAACTGATATGTCATTTTTCCCCTATTCCAGTATCCAGTGCTTTTCATTTGTGTCTATAGCAATGCAGTTACTTGGGAATATCTGGATTTATGTTACAAAGAAATCTAACACTTATTTGTAGATGGGTATGAATGCAGTTTGTATTACAAATTACAGGTGTTAACCAATATGAACCTGATATCATTGTGCAATCTAAGAATGTCTTCAGCTATTTAAAGAACACTGACTGTTTGTGTGCGTGTTGCTCTCTTAGGTCCCTGACTACCTGGATCACATTGAGCAGCCGATGGATTTCCAGACCATGTGGCTAAGTCTAGAGTCTCATCAATATCTCAGCTTTGAAGCTTTTGAAGGAGATTTTATGCTTATCGTCAACAACTGTCTGAAATACAACGCCAAAGACACTGTGTTCTACCGGGCAGCCCTGAGACTGCGGGAGGCAGGGGGCGCTGTTCTGAGGCAGGCTCGACGGCAGGCTGAGAGAATCGGCTACGACTATGAAACGGGCATGCATCTCCCACGAGAACCCAGCCCCGAGTCTCCATGCGAGAGAGAGAGGGAGAGAGAGAGGGAGCGGGAGAGAGAAAGGGAGAGGGAAAGAGAAAGAGAAAGATCACCTTCAGTCAACGAGGATGGTGAGTTAGCGATCAGTACTCTCTGAATTTGGATGTTTTGTTTTTTTTCTGTATGTTTGCCTCTGTTTTCCTGCAGTTTTTTCCTTCTGTATTCCACTTTTGTAGTCCTAACAGTTTTTTTTCTGTACATTAACAACAGATTGCTAATAGCCCCATGTCTTACCAGTGTTTGTGAAATGTTCTGCATACTTAAGACAAAATTGTAAATTGATCATTTCTTTTATCTGTAAATTGCTCATCTAGTTTTGCACTGGAGATGACATTCCGATGTAACTAACTAGTCATGAAAGCTAATCTTGGTAAATCTACAAGGGAAAAATTATTTCTCTTGCCACACTGTTTAAAGCTTGTTAATGTTTTCACACTGGTTTCAAAACAGGTTGTTGTTTTACTAGTATATGTCTTAATATTTGTAAGAACAGCAACCCACTGATTGCTTGGAAATTCAGTTTTGTTTTTTTTATGTATTTTTGCAGTATGACTACACATGAACATTTAAGTGTGTTTCCTGTTTACCCCAACTCAGAGCTAGTCATCATATATTCCTCAGCATAATCTATTGACCCAACATTCATGTATTCAAATTTGTTAGTCAGGTTTTGTTATTTATATAGTACTCATAAATTAGTACTTCATATATTGTTAACTTTTTAGACACTGATAGAATTCTAATGCCAGCAGAGGCTTTTTCATCAGTTTCAAACTAATTTTATTGTAAAGCCTGCAGAAATTGGCATTTACTTGATAATGCACATTATCCAATATAAAAAATACCCAGAGAGTAGTAGCAAAAAGTTGAAAAATTAGCAAAAAGTCGCACACTCCAATGGTTTCAAAATGTCCTAATAAATTGTTCTAAGCTATTTAAATGGCAAACATTTTAACTTTGTTTATCTCTCTCTCAGATCTTTTGGTTGAGAACCGACGGCGATTGCCTTTGGAAGAACAGCTGCGGATCTTACAGGAGCGTTTTGATGAGGTCAGCTCAGGAAAGCACAGCATCGGCCGCTCACGTAGAGCTAAAGCCCTGAGGAAAGAGATGACGGTTATTAAGCGGAAGCTAGCCCATCAGCGTGATGGAGTGTGTGGCATGTCTAGCCGTGAATCAGGAGCCTCTGGGGAGAGAGGCTCCACCCTCGGTCATCACACCTCAGGGACAAATCGTCACGATGAAGGAGGGGAGAGCAGTAGCCAGGAGATTGGTGGAAAAGGTGACACCTAATTCTGGATTTTTGGGTTTCACCCTCACAGCAGTTTTGCAAAACTGAATTTCATGAGAATTCCATAAATTCTATTAAAATAAATACTGAGACACAAAAGGCTCCTCGTCTACACATAATCGTTATCATCTATATGTCCAGATTTAAAATTCCTGTTAGAAATGGATTGGTTGACATTCAGTGTTTATCATTTCTCATTTTTGGGATTTGCAATAAAATAAAAAGGTGGTTATCTTTATCTGAAGGGGAAATTTAAAATGTTAAAAACAAACACAGTACACAGTGAGCTTCTCTCCTGTTGGGTCATGCCACCTTAAATGTCCAATGGAATATCACAAATTTCAGATTAAATTTAAGCCCTTTCTCTGCACACACATTAATCTTTTTTCCCCCCATTTTTCTTTGTAGATATCAATGCGTCTGCCTCCACATTTGCGTCTGAAGTGGGCCGTAGAACATCGGTCCTCTTTTCCAAAAAGAATCCTAAAGCCACTGGCCCACCCAAGAGGCCAGGCCGGCCCCCAAAGAACCGAGAAACGCTACACAGTGTTGGGAGTGTGAGCTCCAGTCCTGTTGGCCCACCCCAGCTCCCTCTACTGACCTCTGTCCGACAGCGCAAGAGACCTCGAAGCCCCCGTTCCAGCTCCAGCTCAGAGAGCGACAGTGAAAATGAGCACCTGATACTAGGTACATACACATACATACATGATATTTTAAATGCAGCATGTATATTCAGTGGAAATATGTAATTGCTGCTGTTCAAAAATGTAATTGTTATAGTTTGTTTACAGTGTTATCAGCAGGAAGTGCTAAACCACACAGCTAACATTCTCAGGAACTGCTTGATTATGATCAGTGTTTGCATGATGACAATAACTGTAAAAGTGGGGTTCTTATCTTTTTGTGAAAGCTATATTTTTCTGTTTTAAATACAAGAATAATGATAAAAAAAATGTAAAAAAAAGAGCTTTCCCCTAAGGAGTTTGACAGAAGTTGAATGGCACCCTAGTTATCAGACACTTTTGTCATCAAAATCCTTGTGAGATTTATCTCTGAATTCACAAATAACTTTGGTCCTGGAGGGGCATAATCCTCCATAGTTTTTTGCTTAAGCTCATCACTTAATTTCCATATTTAGTTGACATTTTACATGTGGGAAATCCTTCAACTGTATTGCACTCTAGACCTCAATCCTTCACCCATTATTTAGATGACTATATGGTGCAGATTCACCTACAGGGGGTGCTATAACATAGCAGTCTCAGAAACTGACGTCATAATTAGCATGCTTCACATACTAGCTTTAACTAGGGTTCTAAGGTTCCCAATGTCTTAGTTGGGTTAGGCTTGTTATGATGTACGGAAGAATGCTGAAATAAAGGTAATTTGGCAAAACTCTTGCAGCTAAGTGGTATATTCTCATTGAACTCAACAGTGTCACTGAGCAGAAGCATATACAAATACTTTTTGTTCTCCAGCAGATTCCCCTATTGCATCTTGTGTGTGTATATATGATAATTATTTTATTATATAATACATCTATACGCCTTCATTAAATTAATTATCACCCTGTGTGCCTCCTAGGTCTCCCCAGTAATGGTTTTGATGGTGGCAGTCAGCCAGTGACAGAGAGTTTCCGTGTGTACAGGAACGAGCGGAGTTTACCACGCTCCAGCTCTGACTCAGAATCTACCAGCAGCAGCAGCAGCAGTGCAGCTTCTGACAGGACCAGGTACATATATGTACACACAAACAGAGCCAAACACACAAAAGTTTTTTTGTTTAAGATTTGTCAGAAATTTTGAGTGCCCCAGTACTTATGCACCAGCATTAATATCTTCTTTTGTCTTAATAATAATGCTTTTTAAAGCCACAAATTTAGAAACAGAAAAAGATATTATATATTGATATTATTATATAGTTAATATATGGACTATATTGATCATTAAATAAAACATAAATGTTTCATATTAATGGCATCAATATCAAAACCAGATCATGTGTTCTGTCACAGACAAATGAAGGCCAAACTTGATTTTGAGGGTGGCTTTGGGAATATATTTACAGTCTTAAAATTTCTGTCTTAGTAGTTTGTATTTTCTGCTTCTCAGTGCATTCAGTGATTCAAGTCTATTGTTCAGAAAATAACATCAATGTCTATGATTTGTATTTGTCAGCCTTATGATTTGAGTACTGTTTGAGGCAAAATGGAGTAAAGTAACAGTTTTACAAGCCTAGCAAATCACTATGCTAATGAGACATAACAACAAACTGTTGTCGCAACAGCTTCTTCACTGTCGTTGAGCCAAGCAGTACATGTTTTTAATCTGAACCATTTCGAGAAAAAGGAAACTGCTCTTTAAGGTTTTACTTCTATTTTGAGTCAGGTCTGAAATGGTAGTGTGTACATAGACATTTTCCAAGCAGTTCACACCTGTATACATTCAGAAATGTATTCATGAATAAGCAAAACTAACACCTTTTTTTAAAAAAAACATAATTTCTGACTTCTCTTTCTCTCTCTCTCTCTCTTTCTCTTTCTACTTATCCATATATCTGTCAACCTATCAGCACCACTCCCTCAAAGCAGGGCCGAGGCAAGCCCTCTTTTTCACGCTCAGTATTTCAGGAGGACAGCAGTGAGGAAACGTCAGGAACAGAGAATGACTCCTACTCCGTGGGAGGAGCCAGAGGAGTTTCCCACTGTGAGTTTATCCACTAAGCTATTGCATATATTCACGGTTATGTGAATATACAAATATTCCAGCAAAGGTGCATGTATTATTACAATAAAAGTGTATCTGAAATCAGTGTGTTTCTTTGTTATTTTACTTTTGTGATTTAATTCACATTTTAAAAATGTTCATAAACTATATTCACATTTCAGTATTCTAATACTCTTCATTTTCAAACGGGGATATGTTTTTGGAATGGTTACAGTGTCTGTTCCCAACATATTCAATTTTACAAGTACAATGTGTAGCCACGATTTGCAGCCCAGTGCTTGCTTTTTGTTGTTGTTTTTTAAAATCACTCTAGTCTACACTTGGAATTGGGCGTAATAATTTCAAACTCGTATGCAGGTGGTCAGTCTGCAAAAGTTTGGACATACAGTACTGTGCAAAAGTTTTAGTCACCAGAAATGATCAGATTTTAAAAAAATGAGCAGTAAGTGTTCATTTGGTAAAAAAAATTTGAATTAAACCACATCTAAGTATCTTTATTCCATTAAGTGTGATATTCTGTGTGAGAATGTGTTGGTTAGTAATGATTTTAAATAACGTGTGCTGTTCATTTAACAAATTCATGCAATCAAAGAGAATTTGAACTTATTTTTCTTATTTGTTTTATATTGTTATTATTATTTGTATTTACTGTGATAATATATAAATTTATACAAGCACCACACTTATTCAGAAGGCATTAGTTTAAATATATATAATTATCTTAGGTGCCTAAGACTTCTGCTCCCTACTGTATATTGTATATTTAGAATTGTGTCTAATGTGTGTTGTGTGTTCCAGTGGTTCGAGGAAGGGGAAGGTCGGGCTGCTGGATGAGTTCCACAGACTATTCGAGCCTAGATGCACTTGACTTAGTATGGGCCAAATGTCGAGGATATCCATCTTACCCTGCTCTGGTAATTGTTTTCAATGTACTGACTCACTCAGCACACTTCTTTAGCACAGACACACCCACTGAACACACACCTACACACTTCAAATAATACATTCTGTAAACATCCCATCAAAAACATAATATATCCCCAAATATATTTTTTTGTATATATAATATAACATATTTTTTCCTCCCCCCTCCCTTTATAATTTTCTCACATTTACATTTGTCTTTATAAAGACACTTCATTTGACCTGTTGTGCACAAAATGGAGCCCGTGGTGATTTGTTGGTATCAAATATTTTCCAGACTAAACTATTCCAAATAGTATTTAAAGGAAGAGAATACATTTACAATCCTCGGTTCATTGAGATGTGATGTTGGACAGGTACACTAAGCAGTCATGAGTAAAAGAATACAGGATTTGACAGTTTCCAAACCTGGAGATGGCATGAATTACAGTAAAATTGTTAAAAGTTAGTTCGGACACTGATCATTAAACAAATTGCTCAAAATACTAAATATGCTAGGTACTAAAGCAGGCTATCTTTCACTTTCTCTCAGATTATTGACCCTAAGATGCCACGGGAAGGTGTATTCCACCGAGGCGTTCCCATCCCTGTTCCTCCTCTGGAGGTGCTGAAGCTGGGTGAGCAGATGACCCAGGAAGCGCAGGAACATCTCTTCCTTGTGCTCTTCTTTGATAACAAGAGAACATGGTGCGTATTAATTTCTTTCTTTATTAGATCTTTCTTGAAATTTGTTTTTTTTTTGCTGACCGCTTGGAACCAGATGGTGTGGCAGGGCTGTGAAATATGATTTGAGAACCCCAACTTAATAATAATAAAAATAATTCCCACAATTTGACATTTATATACATAATATACATGTTTAGAAACGATTACAATCCTCATTAGACACTCCTACCTTGTTGGTCCACCATGTAAAGTCAGTGACAGTAGCTCATCTGTTGCTGCAGTGTGTGTTGGTCATCCTCTAGTCCTTCATCGGTGGACACAGGACATTGTTTGCTAGATATTTTGGTTGGTGGATTATTGTCAGTCCAGCAGTGACACTGAGGGATTAAATAAGTCCTGCGGCACTGCTGTGTCTGATCCACTCCTACCAGCACAACACACATTTAACAACAGGTTGTACATTCTTTAATTATAGAACTACAACATGCTTTTGAATCGTCAGTGGAACTGATAAAATGGACAGTGAGTGTAGAAACAAGGTGGAGTCCAAAACAAATTTTTTTCTAATGAAAACAGTTGGTTATGGCTGGTTAATACTCACTTAAAATTCTGCTTAATGCTGTCTGTATGTCTAAAAATGTTTCTTAGCAGTTTGTATGTTCAGTTTCTAGCCTAAAAATCCAATCTTCTAGGACTAGAAAATCAAGTTTAAAACAGAGTATTTACTCTAAATGGCCAGAAGAAGAGAACTTTATTTGTGTGAACATTTGAAGGTTTTCTGCTTATATTGGCTAGTGTGATGATATAAAACCAGGTCTCGTGGCAACTACTGGCATACATTGTAGCAATCCACAGCACCAATGTGGAGTAACTAACAAAAAATGTAGGGTTCTTGATCGTATATGGTACCTGGTCACAACATAATACTGCATGAATACTGCTTAAAAAACAGTGCAGCTTTTTTGACTGTTACATCATGGAGCGTAAAATGAATGCAAAATAATTTGTAAAGTATCACCATTAAAAAAAAAAGCATCTTATTTGATATTAGGATAAAATATCATTACATTTGGATAATTAGTTTGTAATTCATAATCATCCCCGTGTTTCTTTACATTGATACTTCAAGTCAGTCCAGATGTAATTCCTTCTGAACACATGACACTATATTTTCTTCTTGGGGTAACATTTGATTGCCTATTATAGGCTTGTGAATGCAGTTCATCTATTCTGTGACTTGATATCACTTTTTTGCTTCCTTTTTTTTGGTGTTTAATTTGTGCCAGTTTTTCAAAGTGTTTTATAGACTTAGACAAGCACGTTATTGGCAGTTTCTCTTAAAATCTTTCTTGAAGTAATTATTCTGCTGCAGGTCAAAAAGCTAATTGCTGTATGTGATGATTTTAGGTAATGTCTAACACATGTATTTGGCATTTAAATTGGTTCATTTATTTATTTATTTTTTTAAAGTTGATTTGACCCTGTATTTTTATTTAATGGAGCTTTAAACCAGTCGATTCACTGAACAGCACAAATTGTGTTTTATCGGTACCACAATAGCAAGCTTCTTCGGCATGGCATATGAGCATTAAAATGCTAGCAAAGGCATAATTGATAGTATGTTAAACTGTACCTGGGTAGACAATAACAACAATTTGCAACAATAGCAGTTTCCATTCAGTATACTTCAAAGTGAAATACTTCTTTTAGCCCACAGTACAATGCCAACCTTTTTGAAAAGCACAAAGCAGCACTCTGACTCGTGTGCTTCCTGGGTTGAAGAACAAAGTCTGGTAAATAGGGCAGAGGAAATAAGCAAAAGACATAGTGCTGAAATGCAGAAAACTGAAATGGAGCAGAGTAGTTAAAAACACTGATGCAGTGACAAGATTGTGTATATTTTAAACTAGTTTGGCAAAATCAAATGTATCATATTCCAACCTTTCAAGATACAAATGAGGCGTGCTTTTGTCAGAAGCTAGTTTAGGTAACACTTACAGAAAAGTAACATTAATAGACCTATAGCACACATCCAAGCCACTAGGTGTTAATCTAAAGGCCGAAGAAGAATCATTTGGAGAAAATGCCTGATTCCTTTGTTGTATCCATTATTATAGGAACAGTATGTAAGATTTGGTATTTTGTCTCCTGGCCTCCACCTACAGTTCTGAGTGTAATTCACTTTTATAACACTCCTGAAATCAAGGAGAGTGGGGAGTGAGGGCATGGTTTCCTACCTTCCTCTATAAGTTACATAGTGCCGTTTCTGCAGTCCTGAGCTTTGATCAGCTACTACAGAAGATCATCACAGTGATTTTGAAACTTATTTAGAGGTAAAAATAGTACCTAGTGTTCCTTTAAATTGCAACCAACATAATGGGAATAAGGTGCGTTTTCATCAGTTGAGTTGCTTTGAAAAGGAGCAGAACCCACATCATTGATCTTAAGAGAACAATTAAAGTTGTATTTATTATTAAATTACAATTAAACATCTGACATGGTAGAGCACCCTTAGAGGGCAGCAGTGAGTAATGTTTTTCTCTCATTAGATGAGCTTGAAAGCAAGACTGTTAATTAGGGAATTTAGCCACTTGTATTTTAATGATTGAATACAAAAAAAAAGAAAGTCACCATTTTGTACAGCCTACGTCAAACATTTGACATTGACATTATACCTTTAACCCTCTTTTTGTGTGTGTGTTCTGTATAGGCAATGGTTACCTCGCTCTAAGCTAGTTCCTCTGGGAGTAGATCAGGAGCTGGATAAAGAGAAGATGCTGGAAGGCAGGAAGTCCAACATTCGAAAGTCGGTCCAGGTGGCATATCACCGCGCCATGCAGCACCGCAACAAAGTGCAGGGAGATCCCAGCAGTGATACCAGCGACAGTGACTGAACACACTCACACACTTTCATAGCTCACACACAGTGAGCAAGGCTGCATGTACTCCTGACATGATCAGTTTGCATAAATAGAAATCACACATATAGCGCATACACTCACATTCACACGTACACACAGTTCCACACAACCTGGCTCTTTGGTGCTAAAGCTAGTTTGGGCACAGGGTTTGGTTTGTGGTGGTGATGGTCTGGAGGCAGGGGTCAGGAGTCTGGTGTATGTTGTCAAGTCTTATGTGAGTCCATGAGTGTAAATATATAATGTGGTAGAATATATTTTAGAGAGGTTCTCTGTGTCACGGGTAAAAGGGCAGTTCCATGTCTAGATAGTGAACACACACGCAAGCACACACATGCTCATTGGTACACAGACACACACATTTACTCCCATACCTCACACTACAGCCAGTGTTTAATCTAATATGGACCGGCAATATTGATCAAGGAATTATGAGTATTTACAAATGCGCAGTTTTTCATCATCAGGGTTTGAGACTAGTGTTGAACCTCATGGGTGAGTTATGCTGCTACGCTACTGTTCAAATGTTTGGAATCACCTGCCATCTTAACTCTTGACTTTTAAAATCTTTCCAGACAAAAAAAATGACTTCCTCAGTAATACTTCCTTAACATTCAGACACCTTAATGAAATATTAGTCCTGTCAGATAAGGGCAACACCAGTTTTCTGTCCTATCCCACAAAATTTCCACTAAAATTGTTGAAGCATTATGTTCAGGTAAAACACAGCACTGGCACCTCCCACACTCTATGATAACAGCTATGTATTGTTATACTGTATAAATAAAGAAAGACCTTAAATAGTTTGACAGACAGACCTCATACCAGGTTCTCAGTTGGGAACAGCAGATAAAATTCAGAAATGGGTCAAGAAACTGGTGCAGTACTTACCTGACAGTTAATGTTTTTAAAGCAAGGGGTCACAGAACCACATCCTAGTAATTTTGCACAAGCTTTTTTTCTGATGACATTTCAGATGCTGTATAAATTGCAATAAAATATTACAAAATATTTAATCCAAGTATATTTTTAAATGTTGAATACATTTTTTTTGTGAAGAAGTACATCTTAAATTATGAATAATAATATACTGTAATTATCTACTTGCACAAATTTGTATCATGAGTATTAATTATCAGTTTTGAAATATGCGATATGAATATTCATTTTATCATATATTCATAACTCCTCAGAGCTATACAGCTTTCTCAGTCATTTTACAGCATTCTGCAGTTCTGTTCAGTCCAGACAGATCTGATGTTTCATCTTACTACTTTCTTGTGTTCTACAGATGTTGTGAAGACTGTGAATTTGTCTTGCAACCTGGTTGTTTTTATATAATCAAACATTACAGTGATTCCAAACTTTTGAAAACTAGTGTACAAATTCTGTACAAAAAAGTTGAATATCATGGGCTTGCATTACATTTGACCAGACTGATTGTTGTAGTGGTTTGAAAGCCTTGATTCACCCACCAGGAACTCGTCTGGATCTGTTAATGATCGAGAAGCTTAAAGTACACAAAATGCAAACGTCTGCAGTCTTAGTTGTGCAGCCATAACATTCCAACACAACGTACAACCACAAAACCAATCATGTGGACGACTGAATATGAAACTGAGTGAGACATAAGAAAAGGTGTGTGTGTTCATCCATATGTGACTGGTGTTGCTGTGTGATTCAGAACCAATGTGATAGATTGGGCAAGCGAGTATGGGTGAGAATGAGATAAAAGCAATTCACGACTGAAGAATGATCCTTTATTTATTTGTCCACACAATACGATGTCAGTCCCCATCCTTACACATACACACTTGCACACTACACACAACTCCACTCCCACAGTTCTTGTGTCCTGGTGTATTTGTTGTCTCTCAGCCGATTTTGTATTTTTCTCGTGGACTGTATTGTGTACTCTGAAGGACAAAATGGGGGCGGGGTTCTGTTGTCTGGTCTCTTGCCAGTCCTGTCACTGTAGAACTTTTATATATAAAAGAAAACCTAAGATAGAATTTAATAAAAAACAAAATGCTTGAGTTTTTTATGCCTGTGTTGAAAAATGTTTATTTTTTGGAGGGGTGGTCTCATGGAAACATGATCCTGAAATGTTTGAAATATTTGAAGTAAAGTTTCTGCTAAAAATCAAATAGAAACATTTTCACCATTTACACCAAATGTGTTGATCCATGACATTTCCAGTGATTGTTTCTTTAATGTTGCACTAGAGCAAATATTTGTTTTCAAGGAGCTGAGAGGGCTGATCACCACTAGAATTAATAGAAAAAAAAACATATAATGTAGTATGGCCCCATGTATATTTGTTATAGATTTAAGGCCCCTATTTTTATTGTATCCTTTAATTATCCATTACAATGCCTGAAATAGCTACACAGATTTAAAGCTGAACTATGTGATTTTGAGGAGTTGGAGACATATGTAATGGCGCACAACATTGTGATATTTTGTAATGATTACTGTGCTTCTGATTCCTTCCTTAAAAGATGATCAAAGGGACGAACCTTAAGTGGCCAAATGATCTATGTTGCGTAGCTAATGACAACATGAGCTGCTAAGCTGAGGCCTGAATTTTCTGTAGGCTTGTCCATCTTAGGAACAATATTGTAATTTACATCTGGTTTAGCTTCAACAATCTTCAGGCAGCTGATCGATTCATTTGTGGGTGGGTGTGTCATGGAGTCCTCCAAGAGGCTCTTGCAGTAAGACTAAATTAAGTGTGCAAGCTCATTCATTCATTATCTGTAACCGCTTATCCAGTTCAGGGTCGCGGTGGGTCCAGAGCCTACCTGGAGTCATTGGGCACAAAGCGGGAATACACCCTGGAGGGGGCGCCAGTCCTTCACAGGGCAACACACACCTTAGTCACCAATCCACCTACTAACGTGTGTTTTTGGACTGTGGGAGGAAACCGGAGCACCCAGAGGAAACCCACGTGGACACTGGGAGAACACACAAACGCCTCACAAACAGTCACCTGGAGCAGGACTCGAACCCACAACCTCCAGGTCTCTGGAGCTGTGTGACTGCGACACTTACCTGCTGCATCACCATGCTGCCCTAAGCTCATTCAGTTAAACCGTAAAATGTTGATGGTTTAATTGCTTGAGTTATCACAAGAGCAAGGTTATGTATTCAGCAGCATTAGAATGAGAAAACGTTACACCATATCAAGACCAGACGTATCCTGATCCTCAAAGCAAACACCGGGTCTAACCCTATAGAATAGCACAACTTGTTTGATTTTTACACGAGCAATGGGTGAGCATTGTGTATCTACGTATCCATACTGACTTTTGTGTTTGGCAGCATCGAGGAATCTTTTGGATTCTAGCCTATACAAACTAACTAAGTGTATATTCCGAGTGAACATTGAAGCATATTGTTTTAATCATTCTGGACAAAACAGCCTGCTAAATGCCTTAAAAGAACACTAGGTAAGAGTTAGGGCTATTACTCCTTTGGTTCCCCTAGTGTAATTAATGTTTACAGCACTGTACTGAAATCAACGGTCAGGGGGTGTGGTTTCCTACCCTGAAACTCTGAAAGTTACATAGTGCAGTTTCTGCAGTGCTGAGCTCAGAGTAGCAATGACCGAGACTCTGTTCTCTCTGTTGCCTGTGAAGCATTACAATGATTTTGAAGCTGTAATTTTAAGGCAGAAATGTTATGTAGTATTCCTTTGAATGATAATGTAGATCAACGTGTGCATCAACAAAAGTTATAAGGGTAAAATATGGGGAGAATAAAAACAACCCCAACAAAATTAATACATTATGTTAATATATAATGCACTAATGATAACATTAATGCAGCCTTTATATTTTTGTGTGTTTTCAGTACTGTTGTGTTGGAAATCTGCCCAAAATATTGAGCTTCATTTCATTAAATGTCCTGTTAGTTTTTTGTGTAAATGAGATGACAGCTAGAAATGTCTGATTATTGACCAATTTCCTTAAGAAGTAATATAATGACTTATCAGTTATACAGCAGTGATTAAAAACGTTGAACCTGGGGGAGAGTGAAACCCGTTCAGACGGCTGCGGTAAGGACTATGGCCCGTTTGTATTCCAAATATTTGTTCTGTCTCATTTACCCCTCAAACAGAACGTGTCAGACATTATTCATAGCTCTGTTCATGTGGGTTACAAACTCAGCTTGGAAAGAACAAAGAACGTGGAGAGCCAAGAGGTTGGTAAACAGTGATCCAGACAGTTTGGTTCGATGAATTCGGGCAGTGTGTGTAGGGGGTATGATATGTGAAAAATACAAATAACAAGTTTTGTTGAATTTCTACGTGAAAATAAATTAATCAGTGCAGGGAACAAATGGAAAAGTGGCATATTTTTTCTACAACTTTTAGAAGACAATTGTTTATTTATTGGTATTTAACATTACGTTTATGTGTTGCAGAATGGTATTTGTATATTATGTCTATAACACGGTTAAAACTGGAAAATGATGTCTGCAAATATATATGTACACTGATACAGGGGGTGGGGCAGTGAGATGGGTGCTGTAACAATTGTCATGCTACAGGTCTGTGTTAAAACCCTCATCTGAACAAAGGTGTGTTCAAAGGAGCATTCTAAAAGACTCAGCTGAGATAAGATGAAAGCCTGAAGAGCAGGTTCTCCAGCCCATGACTAACAGCTGTCCCACAAACACACATTCATTCTGCTTCACTAGCGCTCACTAACCGCAGAGCTCCTCCAGGTTCTGCTGCACAAGCACACTGATGTTTATCAAGAATACAAAGAGTGTAACTGTACCCTCAAACGTACAACTATAGTCTCGAGACCCAGTTGTGTAGCTTTAAGGTCTGGGGTCAAAACAGGTTCTATGGAGTCAATGAAAGCAAATCATTAATATAACCTCTTGCTATACTCAGTCCATTTTATCAGCTCCATTAACCACAGACTTTCACTGTGTTCTTCAGTCACCGACTGTATGTCCATCTATTGCTCTGAATACTTTATTGGGTAGTTGATCATTCTTTGCATGTGGTGGTGTGTTACTATTTGTTGCACTGGTACATGTACAAACAGACATACACAAACACCCTTCCAGTAACAGACATATTGCACATATATATCTTAAAGGCTTGTGTGAAATATTCTTCCTCTGTATTCACTTTCTTTCTCTGTGTCTGACGTTTTTCCTCTGTGCTCCAGGTGCTCACACCCACTTCTTAGACACAGCCTGTGCTCAGAGTTACACAATGGATGTGCTATCAATTTTCAGCTGTCTTACCAGTTTTCAGCAAGGGACTCGGAGTGATTGATCAGAACCTTCAGGAGGGGTCTCTGGGGTCAGAAAAGGAATGCTAAAAGATATCAAACAGCATTTGGAAAACATGCCATATTTCCAAAAGGTGGGGTAGCTCAAATGCTAAGTATGTTCATCACTGACAGTGTACTGAATAATCAAAGGATTGAGGGGAATCCTGAGGACTCTATGTACTCAACAGTGACGGAGCAATAAACAAAAAACAAAACCCAGAGCAGGTGCACAGCTGGTAGCATAGAGCCACATTTGAGCCACATTTGTCAACATTCATTCACTTAACATCCATCTCTCATCGCATCTCCCCTCAACTTTCTTTGGTCTTTTGCAACACAGTTAAAGACAACTCTGTCTGGGTACAGCCAGCATTATGACATTAACATTTTAAGCATGGGAATGCAGTCTTTCTACATTGCTTCAAAAAAATATATACAGGAACCTAGAGGGTTCTAATATTTTGTTCTAATATGTTCTAATATTTGAACCATCAAGAGGGTTCAAATATTGTATTCTCAGGGGTGGACAGTAACTAGTTACATTTATTAGAGTGAATATTTTTCCATAAAAAAAATCAAAACTCTCCCTTTTGTTTAAGAATATTTTTTTAAGTGAGGAAGTCTACAAACCGGATTCCAAAAAAGTTGGGACACTAAACAAATTGTGAATAAAAACTGAATGCAATGATATGGAGATGGCAAATGTCAATATTTATTCGTAATAGAACATAGATGACAGATCAAAAGTTTAATCTGAGTAAATGTAACATTTTAAAGGAAAAATATGTTGATTCAAAATTTCCACTGTCAAGGAAATAACAGAATGGGCTCAGGAATACTTCCAGAAAGCATTGTCAGTGAACACAATCCACCGTGCCATCTGCCGTCGCCAGCTGAAACTCTACAGTGCAAAGAAGAAGCCATTTCTAAGCGAGCTCCACAAGCTCAGACGTTTGCACTGGGCCAGAGGTCTTTTAAAATGGAGTGTGACAAAATGGAAGACTGTTCTGTGGTCAGAGGAGTCACGATTTGAAGTTCTTTATGGAACACTGGGACGCCATGTCATCCGGACCAGAGAGGACAAGGATAACCCAAGTTGTTATCAACGCTCCGTTCAGAATCCTGCATCACTGATAGTATGGGGTTGCATGAGTGCTTGTGGCATGGGCAGCTTGCATGTCTGGAAAGGCACCATTAATGCAGAGAACTATGTTCAGGTTCTAGAACAACATATGCTCCCATCTAGACGTCATCTCTTTCAGGGAAGACCTTGCATTTTTCAACAAGATAATGCCAGACCACATTCTGCAGCAATCACAACATCATGGCTACGTAGGAGAAGGATCCGGGTACTGAATGGTGTACTATTAAAAATGACAATTGTAATTTTCTGCTTAAACTGCTTTTAGTGAAGGTGTATTCACTTTTATCTGAGTTATTTTACACAAGTTATAAGACATCTACGTAAGTATTACGTAAGAATTACAAAACTGTACCCACCTCTCGACTGGCCAGATATTAATCATATACCACCAGTGAGGTGTTCCAGGAAAGGAAAGGCATACTCATATGGTAAACAATTAAGCTGAAATACAGAAAGTCTGGTCATGTTGACCCCATTGAGGAGCCTAAAACAGCAAATCCAAAGATTCCATTCCAGCAAGAAAACCAGTTATTGGACTTAAAGATGGATGCTATAGCACAAGGAAATATTTAAAGCAAGCATTGCAATAGATCTCTTTTTCCATCTTCCCTTTTGTCTGCATGATCTTGAAAAAGAGGTATGCTGAAAAACAAGAAATTTCTCCAAGTATTACTCTCGCATGACCACCAAGAATCCATATGTTGTCACATTGAGACAGGAAACAACATATCAGAAAAGTGCTTGTTGTGGTTACATGGAACCTGAAGTAGCAGCAGCTCTCTCTACAATAGGATTGATAGGATCTAGTGGTTTTAAAAGATTTTAACAGTAGACCCAATTATATAACTGTGGTGAGATAATGGCATTGAGGGATTCCACATCTCTGTTTATTTCACTTACATCTGAGATTAAGGGTGTTAACAAGGAACCTGTTCCCCCGTTTACAGCTTCTTCTCTATTGTCAGATCTGGAACACTGACATTCTGTTGCGCATTCATAGCTGTATAATGCTCAGTGAAAAACTTGGCATGAAATGTGACATCCTGAAACAGATTTACAGGGGTTTAAGGTCACCAAACACAATGCCATGTGTCAGTGGATCAGTGGATCTGTTTTCTAAGGAGTGATGGTGTTTAATCCAGTACCTTTGGGATGAGTTCCAACATCTGTACTTGACCTCACTTTTTTAATGTTAATTTTCCCTGAATGCCTTCAAATGCTCACAGCAATGTTCCAGAATTTGATGTAAAGCTTTCCTAAAAAGACAGAAGGGCAGTGAAGGGCGATATTTATCCTGCCTTTTAATACACTTCAAAAGTATTGGATGAGTGTTCACAAGCTTCAGTATTTGCTCAGAGAATCACAACCTCTACATGTTCCGTCATGTCAGCTAAATGGTACACTTAGTGTTATTCTTTTCGGAACATTTAGCTTTTGAGAAATAAAGAAAATGTCTATGGGACGCGAGAGATTAAACATATGTGTGCAGTTTTAAGTGTGTA
Organism: Hoplias malabaricus; assembly: GCF_029633855.1. Lineage (NCBI taxonomy): Eukaryota > Metazoa > Chordata > Actinopteri > Characiformes > Erythrinidae > Hoplias > Hoplias malabaricus. Next base: position 12,100,409 of record NC_089813.1, on the reverse strand, counting down.
CCATGGAACAAATAATCTGTTTACAAACTCACAATGTAGTTAACTGCCTTCCTTCTGGAGAACACAAGTTGGTCCCCACAGTGTAATTCATTACACTGTAAGGTGATTACATGATTTAACATCGTGGTATGAGTAATAATTAGGGTTAGGCAACTAGTAGCTACGGTTTAAGTTGAAGTAAGTCTCTATAAAAATGAATGTAAGTCACTGTAGTGTCCCCACAATGCATGGAATCAAAATTGTGCAAGGTTGTGTGAGGGTGTTTCAGAGCAGGAAGTCATGGGCTGTTGATTGCTGATGTGTGCGCACTCAAAGCTAGATTGATGTACATTAACCCCTCTCTGTTAGCTTAAGGGAATGTTTCTCAACTTCTCGACAGTTACACAATCGCATGTGTCTGTGTTTCCAAAACACAAAGGTAACACTTTTAGGTAACAATGCTTGGATGAATGCTATATGGTTACTTACATTATAAATGTCATTTAAAATTGTGATTTGTGTATGCTGTGCTGTATTTGTCTTCTGTTGTTGGAGTTTTTGTTATTTACCGCCATTTTGTTTTTTGACTTTTGTGGTCAGCCCTCTGTCAATGTCCACATATTGCTTAGACATGCTGTGAGCATAGTTACACCATTAAAATATGAAATAGTTAAACAGTAAAATAAAAAAAATTCAGCTTGTCTCTGCATCTTTTTAAAATGTTTCATTATTATTATGTTATATCATACTTATGAGAGTCTTATGAGGTCTTAATAGTTGCTTCTCTTGCCACAGATATTGAGTGATGGCATTGGAAAACCTGCTGCCTGCCACATCGTCTTTGAAATATCACAGTATTCTGAGTCACAATATGCTGGTAATTGTAAGACACTTAGCCTTAATTATACACCACTAAGTCTTAAAAGAGACTGTAATGCAGACGTTTTACTCTGAGGTAGAGCCAGTAGATTGTTGAGTTAAGGAGGCAATATTGTTGTAATTTAGTGAAATAAGCACAACTGAAACCTGCTGCCTCTCTCTCTTTCTCTCTTCCTCTCAGCTGTTTAACATTTCCAGGCTTCTGTATAATTTAGATCATTCAACCGGAGTCTCTGGAATAAGGCATTTCGCAACAAAAAAGTAAGAGTGAGTTATGACAAAGAATGAATATTGATGATTGAGTTAAAAATGCTTGAATTTCCCCTTTATGTTTCTAAATGAGTGATAGTTGTTCTAAGATGTTCGGCGGTTTGTTAGACATGCCACTATTTGACTTGACCTTTAAGTTATCATCTAATACCCAGTTTTACCAGTTAATTATGAGTTTAAATAATGTGTTCTGTTGATTTAACAAATTCATGCAATCAAGGAGAATCTGAACAAAACATTTTTCTTCAAATTCACTCATACGTACGACTATAAAGTCAAAAAGGAATATATAGTATAAAGTATAAAGTAAAAAAAAATAATAAACTTATATATATGTGTGTGTGTATGTGTGTGTGTGTGTGTGTGTATGTACACTCCCTCCTTGTGGACTGATTGTCCTTGTGGACAGTGCCTCAATAAACATAGGTGGGATTTTAGCTGCCTGCCTCAACGTCGTCGTTGTAGTCTACGTCGTCGTCTCTCTCTCTCCCTCTCTCTCTCTCTCTCTCTGTTTCTCTCTCTCACTGTGTGACTACTCTCAGGGTGGAATAAAGAAGTATAAAGACGGAGCTCGAACATTTCTCGGTGTCGGTGTTTTTCGTTTTCATGGAGTATCCTCGACGCTGAGGGAAAGAGAGGCTCATGCGCGCGACGCCGGTATTCGCACGCGTGCTGCTGCTGCTCGCGCTCCACGCGTGGCTTCTTTCCGCCGCTCTCGAGCATTTCACCAGAAAACATGTCCTGACGGTGAAAGAGGTAAAACACTTTAAAACGCTTTTCCTCAAACACAAGCAGAGTTTATCTGTGAATATGAGGTCCAAATACCATCCAATTTCACTCTAGTTTCTTCCTTAAGAGTAAATTTACTTAATATTTGTTTAAGGTTTGTTTTCTGACTCACTCAAAATAAAGATAAAATCACGTGTTCCTGATGATAAAGTCAAGAAAACAATCTTCTTTTAATTAAACGGAGCTTTCATTTTTTCCAAATGTTGTGACTACTACAAAGACTGAGGTGGAAACCGGGTTGGTTCAGTTCAGAAAAACCATCTCAGACTCTTTTACAATGGTGATGTTAAGTTGAAATAGCTACAACACAAACAGGCTAAGCATTTTATCATTGAAAATCAGCATGAACTTATGTTTTCCTACTTTTTTCATATTTTACGAAAACAGCAGTAAATCTGAGAGAAAAAATCAGTTCCTTTGGGACTATTTTGTCATGCACTACCTGAATGTACTCCTCCGCCATGACCTTTTTGAAAAATAATGTATTATTTTCATAATAATATTTTTTATAAAAAATTTTAATGTAACACTTTAGGCCACAATGACATGGTTGTCCAAAATGTATAGTGTCAGTGCCACATTGGTCAAGGGTCTTGGTGACTAGGTTCAAATCTTCCCTTGGGTCAATGTGAAGAATTTGGTGTGTTCTCCATGTGTCTGTGTGGGTTTCCTCCACAGTCCAAAAACACATGTTGGTAGATTGATTGGATGTGCGAAATTGTCAACAGCTGAGACTGCCTTGCACCCAGTGACTTCAAGTAGACATTTTAATTTTAATTTTGGTCCTTAGTACCAAAGCAATAGTGCTTAAATTCCTGGAAACACAAAGTAGTTCCACTGCAGTTTGAAACTCTTTCCACTCTTGTTTGCTTTTATTTACTTTCACTTTTACTTGAGTGACTTTTTCAAAGAAATGAAGAGACTTGGACTTTAGAAAACATTACCAGGTCTGTTAATGAATGTCCTGGATGCATACTGACCCGCATTGCCATCCAAAAGGGGGAAAAAAACATTTAAGTGAACTACCTGTATTTGAGTTGGGCTGCAGTATGTAAGAACTGAAAATGTAACGAGTGAGTTTTAACAGACTGTACAAAAACGAAAACTGTATAATCATTTATGAAGAAATTTATGAAGGCCATGATAATCATTTGTATAATCAATTATTTACACTGGCTGATCAATATCAAGTGAACATGAGCTTCTCTATGTCTGAAAACTCCTAGTGAATACAGAATTAAACCTTATTACGCAGTCAAAGTCAAGTAGAGATACACTCATTTACATCCATTTCTCATTGTCAATAGAGAAATTAATAGAGTGGCCCATCTTATCACAATAAAGTCAGTTACAACAGTATACATTTTTGGTGTAAAAAAAAAAACAACAGCATGTTTTGATTCAAACAATATTTCAAACCGATATCTTGTTGACACATTAAACACAGCATAAACAGAATGTTTACGCAACATTGACAATTGTTCCGTATATTTATGTAATCCAGGTGGGTGCAGTTCCACTCTAATTTTTTGTAATAGTTCTATATTGACAGTATCAGATATGTGCAAGAAAATGAATGGGTATTGGCCTCAACCCACAATTCACACATGAATTCTGAAATCAATTCTATCATTACAAAGATGTTGTCAACAGAAGTGACTTGATTAGACACATCAGCAACCTACGATTCAGACAGGTTACCACTGTGACTAAAATCTTAATTACATTAATATTAATTCAGTAAATCTTCAGTAAAGAAGCAATGTTGGATATAACTATGATTTTACTGTAATTTTGTCATTCACTCATTTTTTCATGCTTATTTACTTTATAATTTTTCTTTAGTGTTTTTTATAGATTTACTTCAACTTTCATTTGAGTTTTCCCTTAAATGCATCTTTACCTTAACTTTATACAACACATAGGCCTATAGCTGATGAAGTGTTACAGTCAGTGTGAAAACAAGTGAAAAAGAAGTGGAAAGTTCAGGTTAAGCTTAAGACTTTCATGTAATTTCCCCTCCCCTGGTTTCTCAGCCTCCTTTCATGTTTGTTTTTGTGCCACTCACCCCGATACTCACAGCGGAATGACATATTTACATGACAGTTACTTACAGACAATTCTCCATGAGTAGTGTACATGAGTAAAAATATTTTTTACCACTGAATTAGTGAGAAACACTAAACATATATCAATTATATTTAATAATTATTTTACGTTTCTATAATTGTTAGATATAAAAACATCATAGCAGCCTTTAGACGTGTTGCATAATTTTCTCTATACATTGTTCAATCTTCTTTCTTTGTTTTTTTTCTTTGTAGGGGTGGTCCTATGTTGGTAAGTAATCCTGCTTTAAGTGCTTGGGTTTAGTAATCTGTATACAGACTCCCTTAGGACTGAATTCTTCAGTTCCAACACTAGAGATCTGGTGTCCATTATAGTTTGAAATGTATCCTGTACAAACACACCCACTGAACCTGGCAGTGAACAGATGAATTGTATCAAGTGTATTTAAGCACTGATTTTACCAACATCTGCTAGACATCTATCCTCCAGGACATAAATTAAAGAACCAGATATAGAACTGTAGTAGAAACTCATTTATTCATTGTCTGTAACTGCTTATTCAGTTCAGGGTCGCGATGCAACCAGAACCTACCTGGAATCATGTGGAGTCAAAAAAAGGTCAAAAATATTATGAGCTTGTAAATCAATACGGATAAGATGTAACGAAATTTGTAACTATGTTTGAGCAACTACATACGTAAATTTCAAATCCACAAATGTATTGGAATGCTCAAATTTAAAACAACAACAACAATAATAATAATTTAAATTCACAAATGTGGAAATTATTTTCAAATGTGTAGAAAAGATTTGCATTTGTAAATCGAATGTCGTGAATCAGTACCTTCACAAATGGCTTACAATGTGCCAGAGCAAATATTATTGAGGTTCCAAATGTGACAGTTTTTCAATGTGTTTGGAAAAATCCACGCATTCACCTTCTCTGTTCCTTGTGTGAATCTCTTTTTGCAGTTGCGGATTTTTAACCCTATTTTGACAGCCAATTGATGGACCAATAGGAAAGCTTTAGCTGGACCAATCAGATTGCGAGGTTTGATTGGTTAAACCATGTATGCTAAACGTTTTCATCCTTGATTTATTTGATTTGATGACATTTGATTACACATTGCAAATATAAATTGTCATGTCACCAACTTTGGGAAAGCATGTCCCAAGAGGGGTGTTACAAGGGCACTGCATCATATTTTCTCATTTGGAAGGGCATCTGAGAGGGCACTTTACAAGTTTTTTAATTACAAATGTTGGGATGTTGAATTCCCATTGTGGGGGCACCTATGTGGCACTATATAGCGTTTTCTCCACTGACAAGGCTTCCATTAGGAAACGTAACCATATTCTCTCTAATGTTGGTACGTCTCTTTGCATGCCATTTTCTCTATTGGAAAGGGGACTGTCATGAAGGGGCACAATAGAGGACTCTTAATAATGCCCCCTTTTCTATTAAAAGGCAACCATAAGGGCACTTCTTTAAACACATCAAGGGCACATCATCATAAATTGTTGCAGGAAACAGCACCCAAGGGACCCCAAGTTATTTATTTGCCTAATGAAGGGCTGATTCCGTTGGGAACTATCAAACAATTCTGCAAGGTGGAAGAATAGTTGATTGTGTTTGGTGTTAATAACACATGCTTTAAGGATGATTTCAGCTGCCTTAAATACAACAGGAATTTAGTCTAATGTTTTGAAAAAATGCCCAGTGACCACAAGCAGACTCTGGACCCACAGCAACCCTGAAGTGAATACACGGTTACAGACGATAAATGAATGAAAGAATGAATGATTTCTTTTACTCCAGCCACAGTATTTGTCTTTAAAGAAAGAAAGTAAAAGCTATGCATTATCTCAGTAACTGGTGATAACTCTGTGAGTTCAAGAGAGCACATTTTGCTTTGCTCTTTGAAAAGAAGAGGTAGATGGCTTTACATGTCTAAGAGGAAGCATGTGCTTGCCCTCTCTGTCCCCAACTGGTGGCGTTTCATGTGACTGAGGTAGTCCTAAGTAAAATAAGAGGGAAGAAATAGTGACAATCTTATTTTCTTAATTTTACTCTACATTGGAGAGTAATGGTAGAACACGTTATGCAAGTGTGGTTTTGTGTGTTTGTACCTCACCTTGTAGTTGAGACGCAGAACCTACCCCAACTGGACCTCTCAAATTCTCTGGTTGATCGTGGAAAAGTGTGTGTGAGGGTGCGGCTACGGGCAGAGCCACTGTGTAAGTCAATACTATAAATCTATAAGATTTTCACATGTGGACAAATATACACTTCATAACCATGCAAATGTGGTTGGCATAGTCATCACTGAAACCAACAAATTCCCCATCGCTCTGTGTGTCTCGCTCTCTCTCTAACAGCCTCATTGTTTTTTCTTTTCTATCTTTACAGTAGGCAGGAAAACACTACGCATTGTGTTTAATACATCAGCTACAAGTTCCAGTGAAATCCTGATCTGGAAAAGCCATGAAAACGACTCTGTTTGGGTATGTTTTTGTTGTGCTCATAGAAGATGTTGTCATTAATTCATAACTGAGTTGCTCTTCATAAATCATGTGCTCTTGTGTCATATGTACATGGGGCCAGTAGCATATTCTCATTGTAAAACTTTATACTACTTAGAGTTTGAAGTGTCTGAACTTATGAATTTCTTGGAAGATTTCCCTGACCTTTCAGAATTAAAGGAAGACTATATTAGAATTGGCTTTTTTGTCTCATGAGCTCCCCCTACCTGCTACTGTGTAATTTACGTTCACAGTGCTGTCGTGAAATCAAGTCTCACACATTTCTCCCTCACTCACTCACTTAAACATGACTGACTCTTGGGGCTTCTGCTAACATACACTCTCCCTGTCTCTCTCAATGACAAACACACACACACACACACACACCTCTCACTCACTCACAAAGTGATGTTTACAAAAGTAGCCAACGGCTTTCAGGGTTTCATCTGACGTTGAGTCATTGAATGTGTAATCGAATAAAATGATGTTGACAACATGATAAAACCCATAAATTGCTCATAATACACACTGTACCATGTTATTACAATCATAAAGTGTAACTTTGGTGGTACTCTATTCATTACAGCCACAGCAACTGACAGAAAAGCACTTATTACCAGAATCCATTTCTAACGCTAAAAACTGAGCTAATCCGGCTAAAGTAATAGGCGCTATCATTCGCCCTCGCTCATCGGTAGCTCTCAGAAGGCATTTAATCCACATAGCAACCGGCGAAAAGCACTTATTTCCAGAATTGATGTCTACCACATAACATGAGCTAATCTGGTAGCAATTAGCAGCTGCAAACCCTGGCTCACTGCTCAGTAACTCTCACAACTGATTATAACACTTTTGTCAACAAAATTTATCACTAACACTACAGCACATGAAAACAAATACTTACTGCTCCAACTTGTGTCCTCATGTCTGTTTCAGCTCACTCTGCTGTGTAAATTTAGTCCAGTATTATCTCTTGTACGGCCACTCATTCTCTCTCTCTCTCTCTCTCTCTCTGTCTCTCTTTCTCTCACTCTCTCTCTCTCTCTGTCTCTCTTTCTCTCTCTCTCTCTCTCTCTCTCTTTCTCTCTCTCTCTGTCTCTCTTTCTCTCACTCTCTCTCTCTCTGTCTCTCTTTCTCTCACTCTCTCTCTCTCTCTCTCTCTCTCTCTCTCTCTCTCTCTCTCTCTCTCTCTCCTACTCCCTGCCCTCTGCCATATAATGTCCATACTGGGAATACTAAGCTAGATTCTTCTTGTAGCTAGGCAACCAACCACCTGTGAGCTATGTGCTGTTAAGCGTTACCTATTTCTCGTGAGAATCCTCTGCCCTGTGATTCAGAAATTGCTTTGTGCAGTAAACTAGCAGAAGACCCATTGTAGCAACCACAGAGGCTCTATTCTTCCTATTACCGCTTCGCGGAACATCACATTCATTTAGAAGCTGTATTTTTAAGGTAGAAATACTACATAATGAAATAAAGTTTTCTTTCTTCTGTTATAGTGGAAATGGACATCAAAAAACCACACATGGAGAGCTAAGATTGACTCTAACTCTGTCATGAATAAACAACATCCAGCTGTCCCCAGAACACCTGTGGTAGGAATTTTTATTGTGGAAGATGTTTCAGTTGGTTGTAGTTCCTGTGCTAGGGTCTTGTGCTTGGACTGTGAAAAGCTGATGAGCTCTCCTCTTGTGTTGCTCTGTCGCCCTCTAGTGGGAGTTGCAGTATGATTGTTTTAAGGCTAAGACTGATCATAGAGTCATTGTGTCAGTGCGTGACACCAACCTTACACTCACTTCTGCCTCATACAGGCCAAAAGGTAAGTGTTTTATGGGCTGTCAAAGTTAACACATTAATAACATGTTATAATGCCATGATAATTATGTGTGAATAATGTGTTGATGCCATAAAATGTCCAAAATCTTGAAATGCGTTTATTCATTTGCCTCCATCTGAGTCCAAATAGGTGCATGGAGGGGGGGGGCACCTGATTATCATACATGTATATTTCATGTTCTTTCACACATTCTTCTTACATCTTCTAGAAATACATTTAAGACGCAGAAATGTGAACGATGAAGTGCCCAGATATACTGTAAGAGTGGATACCACAGCCAAGATTTTTATTGTTGCAATGGATTCAGGTCAAGAAGTGATAGCTAGGTGGTGCTACAAAAGCTACAAACCCTTGCCTTGCAAAGGCACAAGTGGATTAAAGGTGAGTGTGTTACTCTTTAAAAGTTTAGTAAAAAAAAATGTATATATAAAATTTTCAGAAACGTGTGTTTATTCCCCAATCCATGGAAGCGTAATTAAGTTGTAAGTTTTCTTCGTTTCAGATCAATACTGATCTTAATTCTACAGTGAATCTGAGCTTTCCTCATCTGGTGCCCTGTGTATGTGTGCAGGTAAGGCCATTTTACATGTATACCTCACATTCTGCCACCACTTGATGATACATTATATCACACTAGATCACCAGCATCCCAGACCCAAACATTCCCCTTAATATTTGCAAAATTTTGGAACAGCTGATGTAACATTGCTAACATTATCATGACACACACTCAAGAAAACAGACTCGAAATAATAAAATAATAATATGACAATAATAAAAAAAAAGGGTAGCAGTAGGTAGTGTCGCAGCCACACTGGTTGTGGGTTCAAGTCCCGCTCTGGGTAACTGTGAGGAGTTTGGTGTGTTCTCCCAGTGTCTGTGTGGGTTTCCTCCGGGTGCTCCGGTTTTCTCCCACGGTCCAAAAAACATATACTACCCAGTGATTTTGGGTAGTCTCCAGACCCATTGTGACCCTGAACTGGATAAGCGGTTGCAGACCATGAATGAATGAATATTTATGTAGCAATTTTCCAAAACCAAAAGCATTTACAGAAGTCCACACAAAAAAACAAAATGTGGTCAGCAGCTACAATGTGTCTGTGTGGCACAGTGTGGACACAAGTGGGCACTCTTCATCTGAGTTTAGGTGATAAATGCAAAATTTCTCCAAGCACCAGTTGAAAGCAAGCTCTCCCAGTCCACCACCATGGTACACAGAAGCTATTGAAGGACGCAGAAAGGGAGCATAGCCCATTACTTACGTATTGAAGAGAAGAAACACCATTTCATCGGCAGCTCTTAGTGTTCACCCTGTCAGGAGAGCCAGTCCAATGTTGATTCTTATAGCATTCTTTGTCAAAGGCATTTTAAAATGAAGAATGAAGTTTCATACTGCATGTACAGTGTTGGAGGGATTTAAATGTCATGCTGGGGTGCTGTACAAAGCCATTTTATTATCAGATGTTAGATGTATACCAATATAGCAGTTTATGTGTAATATTTTTCCTATCACTAATAAACATTTTCTATTTGAAGCTTTATTATACTGGAATTGATGCCAGAAGAAACACAACTTGCCCAATTATGGACAAAATATTGCCAGGTAAGTAGAGAAATGACTGGCATGTGTGTGTGTGTGTGTGTGTGTCTTAGTGCTGTGCAGTATATTAGCAATATTACTGTTTTATATTTAGAATTTTTAGAAAGCTTAGAAACAACTGAATGATTCTTTGTATATTTTGGGAAAATCCTGACAATATTGATAACAGTAATGCAGGACAGTCTTTATGTCACGCCCTGGCCCTGTCTTGTCTGGTCTTCCCCGCTCCTGCACATGGCTCTGTTTGTTATTGTTCATGTCTCCGCCCTAGTCCCGCCTTTGTTCCTCCTCCTCGTCAGTGTCCCAGTGTCTCGTTTGTAATCCTGCCCCCTCGTTATCAGTCTCAGGTGTCCTTATGTGTATATAAGACCGTTTGTCTCTGTGTATCGTTGTCGGACATTAGTTTCCACTGTAGTCATTTCGTTTGCTCAGTCTAGTCTGTGTCTCTCTGCTGTTTCACCGTCGTCGTTTCCCCTGTTGTTGTTTTTGCTCTCTCTAGTCTGTCTGTCTGTTGTTTGATCTCGTTCCTCATTTCGTTTCCACCTTCAGTTTGCATTTTCTCCGTCATCGTTTTGTCCAAGTCCGTCTGTCCTTGTTTCGTTATATTTTGTTAATAAAGTTACTGTTTTTGTTAATAAAGTTACCTCCGTCAGTCCGCCCCGCGATCCTGACACTTCAACTATATCACCTTAAGGATTTGCCTTTTTATTATAATGATAACCGTGTCATAGTTGCAAAATGTCGTTTTATTTAGCACTATATTTTATATACTCTACTATGTAAACTCAGAGGCAATTCTTCACTTTAATTACCAGACAAACTAGAAATAACATACGTCCATGTGTCCAGAAACATAGGGTTTTTTAGTAAAGTGCAATAAATACAAGAATTCTCTTGAAAATTCATTTCACTGACAAAAATCCAAAGACAAGATTTTCAGACTGGCTTGATTGAAATTTATAAATATAAACAGATTTAGGGTTTGACCCCCTGCAACACACTCAAAAAAAATGGTGGGACTGAGGTATATTTTTCACTGTTACATCACATTACCTTTGAATTACACTTTGTAAATATTTGAGGACAAATGATACACAAGTTTTGTGGAAAGACTTCAGCTGTCTGTGGTCACCACTGTTGGATTCTTCTTTTCATGAGAAGCCAGACATGACACATATGGACAGCACACGCTCCAGTCAAGCACGCACACTGTATGCTGCTACACTTGTAGCACATGCAAAATGAGGCCTGACAAAGAACAACTTGTAATAGTTTTTCTATCTGGAAATTAAGTAAATGAAGTATGATATCTTATTTTTGCATAGTACTCTGCACTGCGTATATTGTGCGGTCCTTATATGCGTAGATTTGCATGTGTCATGCAATTCTCTGTTCTTGTCACTGCACAACTCCCGAAATCCTCTGGGGGAATCACATTGAAATGAGACACTGTCCTGCACTCATGCTTCATGTGCCAGTTTGTATTTATCTGCTTATTGTTTTACATCCTGTTTTTTTTTCAACAGTAGGTCGAACCGTATCACATTTCTTTATGTTTCTTTATGTCTCTTGCTTTATATCTTCTTTATATCACTGCCTTATTGCATTTGGTGTGTATTTATGAGCTCACTGTGTGTCTTGCAGGAGGTGGAGATATTTTGTCCAGCAGCTCTCTGAAGCTCTATGGTAGTTCTGTTCTGGAATGGATTCCTCTGTGCCCCTCTGACCCATTCAAACCTACTGTCTCTCTCTGCTGGCAGCACCATAAAAACCACTCACAATGTTTTCCGGTCCAGAACTCCATTCTGCTGGACCAAGACCGGGTGAGTACTGGGGATACATATATATTTGAGCGTTCCGTCAATGATTTTAAAATTCCAAGTCTTCATGGATTATTTGGACTTGTTTGTTTACTTTATAGAGCATAAATAACTCTTTCTTTTGATATTGGCTTTTAAAACAAATGGGTGGGGCCTGCATTTTGTCCACTCTTGTATCATTTCAGACATTTTACCGGATGATACAATGGCTGTGGACAGCATCCATTTTTTCTAACCGTATAAGGGTGTACACACACTTGGCCTGGTTGAAACGTACTGTGCCAGAGAACAGTTGTCTGATCCACATCATCGATTTGGCAGTTTTTACGCCAGCACTCTCAAATGCCTTGTAGATTTATTGATTTTGCAGCACAGGGTTTTGCCTTTAAAAATACTGTACGTATAAGACGGTTTTCCATAAGCAGGGGGTCCCGAATTTCACCAAAAATCTCAGCAAACATTTCCAGAAAACCCTGCCCCTCAGCTGTAGACACTGTGTATATGTCTATGAGTAGACCAGAGTGATCCCTTTGCCGATGGGTGTGTGTTTACAGTGGAGCACTGAGATCATGTTTACAGTCTGTGCCCTGGCACAATCAGCACTCACACTGATGTGTACCATGCCAGAGTGCAACTGAACCGTTCCCCTGCAAACATCCTCAAGCAGGCCCTGGCACAGAGCACTAACAATAGACAAACAAACTGGACTGGATAAACAGACTGAGATTTCTTTGAAATGTAAAGTGCATTACAAATTAAATGTATTATTATTATTATTATTATTATTAATATTTATTATTATTATTACTTTTGGGGTCAAACGTGCATTTAAATTGTATACCATAAGCATATATTATAAAATTTTCTTGGGTGTACATATTAACATGCATAAAACTTTTCTTAGATTTTCTTTTTAATAAATTGTGAATTGTTACTGTGTTCCAGTGGCTTAATACTGATTATTGATGTTTTGTTTTTTGCCTTTACCATTAATATTACTTACATTAATCACTGCTGTTGATCAGGGTGTACCACAGGGATCTGTTCTTGGGCCTCTCCTCTTCATTATATACATTATCTCACTTGGTCAGATTAACCGTAATCATTTAACATTAATTTTCACTGCTATGCTGATGATATTCTAATCCATATCAGCACTGCGTCTCCCGCTGCTTCTGCCAAGGCTGTGATTTCCTGTATTGTTTATTTAAAACTCTGACTGCATACTAATTAACTAAGACTCAATGCTGATAAAACAGAAGTTTTCCTAGTCGGAGCCAAAACACTACTTTCTCATGTTTCTCATTTCTTTGTTGACATTGATGGTGCACCTATCAGGCCAGTCCAGATTGTTAAAAATCTTGTCTGTCTTGTTGTTTCCACACTTTCCATTGAGTCTAATATCAAGTCTTACAATAAAACTGTGTCTTTTCATTTGCATAACATTGCAGTTATACTGAGCTTATTATTATTATTATTATTATTACAGTGATCCCTCACTTAATCCATGAAAAGTGAAAATCCGCGAAGTAGGGACCCTATATTTATTTTAATACTTATACATAATTTTAATAGTTGTACACTATTAAGTACACTATTTTAAGAGTGGAGCGGGGTAGCTGAGCGCTAACAACTGGGATACAGAGCAACATTCTCTGGTTGGCCACTTTACATCAGTCAACCAATCATGTGTTCTTTACAATCTCACATCAGCAAGTAGTGCTTCAAGCGACCATATATTAATTATATATTAATTATATACATTAATTACATTACATTAATATTTATTGAAAACCAGCGAGTCCGCGAAAAGCGAACAACGAAGTAGCAAGGGACCACTGTATTATTATTATTATTATTCTGTGTTTTCATGCATTTGTGCGAGTTTTAATGATAAATCATAGATATTTTCATCTTTTCTTATAGAAATACAACGTGACATCAGTAGACAAACATGCTCACATGTGTCTGAAGGTAAGGAATGATGGATACTGTGTCTATTGTTCCAGGATGTTGAGTAGGCATTTTAATGTAGAACAGTTGTATTTCATGTTTTTAATTTTGTAAGCTTTTTGTCTGTTTTATTTTGCCCCAGTTTTCTCTGCATGGCGGCCAGCGTGTCTTTTGCCCTTTCAGCTCAGGTAAAAGTCTGCTTTATCATTTCAATTGCATCAAAGATACACTGTCTCCTAATATTATTGTCACACGAATTTTAAAAAAAGGTCTTGTCTTTGTACTAACTTTGAACCTCTATTGTTCCCTAACAATCCACCTCTATTTCCATCTCTCAGACGATTTCTCAGAATGGGAAGTGACCGTGGTCCCTGGATCTTGGCATCTACACATACAAGTGTCCTCCAAAATTTCAGCAGTCTTTTCTGCACAGCTTTGTGTGGAGGAGGATGGAGCGTATGTGGCAAATGGAAAAATTAAATCTGTTCAAATGGTTAGTTATTATAGTCAGTAAAATACATGTCCCTTAAAACAAACATTTTTTATATCATTTTTCTAGCAGTGTTTAGGAAATGCTTATTTTATCATCACATACTGTTTTATAGTTATTATATTTATTATCATTTTAATATATAAAAAATGAGCTCCACTTACCATACAGATTGTAGTCCACCTTTCACACTGCACACTTCTTATATTAAAAACACTGCGCCTATTTACCTTCTTCTATAAAAGTCAGAACTCCTACAGGACCACCACAAAGTAGGTATTATTACTTATGTAAAAAATTAATTTTCCAACAAATTACTATATGTTGGAAAATTACGAGCATTGTAGTGACAGTAAAATGGCGGTGCAGTGTTAGTGTGTGTTTCACTGCAAAGGAGTCACTCAGACACAACTGTGCTGCTGGAGTTTTAAAATGGACAAGGTGTTATGGCTGAGCTCCTTAATTTGTATGTGCATTTATTCTGTTCTACAGAAAGGGGGCGCTAGAGAAGTAGATATGAAACTGCCTCTTCACTCTTTGATCCCAGGACTGTGTGTTCAAGTAAGGTTTTGATCTCCTACGATAAGCTTATGAGAGATAATAAATCGTGCAGTTGTGTTGTAGCATCTGTAATATTCAGAAATGTATCAAACGTGGGTGATTATTGCAGAGGAGAAAGAAAGAAGATCTACAGTGTTCAAGTGAAAGTGACTAGAATTTTCCTCTTACTCTTTCTAGGTGTGGCGCTCCAAACCTTCTCTGAATGGAAAGAGAATCATTTGTCCTGATTGTAAGTGCTGGAATACAGAATTATCCTTGCTTTGCTTTAGCAAGACGACACACATTCACAACTGAACTCATTATTTCACTCTTTCAGATACTCACAGGAGGTGGGGCCTTGTTGTCGTAGTGTCAGTGGCCTTCCTGATCACTTTAACAACCCTGGGATTTCTCATCTATGTTTTAATCAAGAAGAAGACATCAGGTTAGTCTCTAAAACTAAAGGAAATCGCACATTGATGTTTGCCACTTTTCTTTCAAACCTTCTGACATTTTACAATACTGTCCTGTGCTTCGTGCTACCCACAGTTTGAACAGTGGGAGATTCATAAACTGGAGCTTTTGTAAATTTAAATGGTCACAGGTTTTTAAAACGAGAAGCAAACATTAATATAAGCATTGCATTATACCACAATAAAATGTAACTAATATTTTCAAATAAAGCCTACTCTTTTTCTATGTTCTCAGTTTGGCGGTGTGCACAGAGAAAGCCTGTATTGTTGGTGTGTTCGTCAGATGATGCCGCTCATGTGGCGGCTGTGTGTGCTCTGGCCTCAGGGCTAAAGGAAGAGCTATTGATGGATGTGCGTTTGGCACAGTGGTCGCTCTGCAGCACTCCAGCATCTTTGGCCAAGCTGGGACCTGCCCCTTGGCTTTACGGTCAGTGGCAGGAAGTGCAGCGCGCAGGAGGTATGCTGTTGCTGGTCTGGAGCCTGGACGCCCAGCAGGCCTTCCTCAGGTGGAAGGAGAGAGAAGGGAAGAAGAATATAATTGGCAATGAAATGAAGGATGTAATGTGCAACTATACACAGAAAAAAGAAGGAGGGACAGAGACATCAAAGGATATGTCTTCTGTCACAGCTGCAGTGTTGAATGCCACCCTCTCGTGTCTGTGCGCGAGACTACGTAGCGAACACTGTAGTCAAAACTTTGGTTTGGTTTGCTTCCAAAACCTCGGGGGCAGCTGCATTATTCCAAAGGAACTCAGGGGAATTCGAAGGTTCTGCCTTCCACAAAACCTCTCCAACCTGATACATGAGCTTGACCTGAAGGAAACCAGCCCTGGAAGCGGGAACAAAGAAGTGCCTGGTGGCTGGTGTTGTTGGCCTCGTCTTTTCTCCAAAGCACTGTCTTTCTGGCTGTCACAGAAACTCGCTCAGAGATTAGAGGCATGGCTTCCTCAGACAGACTCAAATCAAGAAAGGGAGAAGTGCAAGCTTATCGTGAATCTGTCACAGAAACCTTACGATGAAAAGAAGAACAAATTCTAAAAGAAGGAAAAAGGAAGGGAAAAGTGCACCACAGCATAAAAACTGTGCTGAAAAATACCGAATAGTATAATGCCCACTTCTATGGCAAAGGGCAGATGTTCTACATACAGTAAATGTTTCAGCTTCTGACTGTATGTTACAAGTATTTACCATAACAAGACAGTATTCGTTTTTATTGTATTTTTTATATATATTTCTGTGGCCAGAAACATTAGCTCAGATTTTAGAAAAAACCTGCCAAATTCTGTAAAAATAAGGGTCAAGACACACCAAGCCAAATGTGGCTAAATAATGACCACCGTCTCTTAACTCTTAACACTGGACCCTAATATTCAACACTGCACTGCAAGCACAGTACGTCCAGCAAGCACACTCTGTCTGAGCCTGCACAAAAGAGAACCACTATGCCATAGTCTGTAAATCTGTAAACCAACATTATATTCAGTAAAGAATACATTAATTACATGCCTTGCATTTAAGCTTAACCTACAGTTATAAAGTTAAACTAAACTAATCTCAGTCTGATGCTGGGTGCCTGAAAAGGGGCACATTGAACAGTGAATCCACATTTACCAGAATGCTAGGTTGGTGCCTATTCATATTTTCTGCCTTGTTTTTTAGAAAACAGACTTGTCAGAGGGATCCTAATTCTGTGGTGAACAGGACATGCAGGGTAAACAATCAAGTTGACCGGCTCAAGTGATGCTAATTCCAGTTTAACACCATTAGCTCAGCATGTTGTCTATTGCCACAACTGTTCACAAATCTAAACCTCCACAAACCTGATTATTTATTCTCATAAGTATATTACATGGTAATGGATCCGGATAGAGCCATCAATTGGCCCAGATCCACCATTTGATGATGCTTATCCTAAGGGTTTGCGCTTCTCTAATTGCATAGGCTCTGATTAATAGCTACTCAGAGTGTGCCCTGTTGAGTATGTCACTTGCTTGCATCACTTTTTTTTTTCTTTGCATGCACTGATGCATAGCTCTTTTCCCATGTCCGACTTCTGATGCCAGTTCATGCTCAGTAGACCACACCACAGTGCATCAGTGATATCAGGTAGAAGCAACAGTGCAGCACGCTTCAAACAAAGGCTGTTTTTAAGCAAGGATACCTATTGACCAGCTGGTGTCGTCCACAGTGGATGACAGATGGATCATGTGTAGGAGCACACCATTACACACCGCTGACATTTTGGTGAACCATTTACATCTTCCTTCATGCAAATTTTGTGTTTGTCACCCTACCTAATTTTCTTGTACAGGAAACTGTTACTGGTGTTACTTATCTAAATCTACAAGTATTCATACCCCGTTTAAGTACCTATGCCTTTTCCCCGAACTATAGCCGCACTTGTGAAAGTAGATGAGGGTCTGCAAATATTTTGAGGGGGTCAGATTAGCATTCACAGTTAAAATAACAATAACGACAACAATTGAAGACTTTCACGTTGTGATTTAAATTAAATTCCAAATATTTTGGGCCCCCTCCAGGGTGTATTCCCGCCTTGCGCCCAATGATTCCAGGTAGTCTCTGGACCCACCGCGACCCTGAATTGGATAAGCGCTTACAGATAATGAATGAATGAATGAATGAATATTTTGGTTTGAGTAAAACAAACAATTATAATTGCTGTTAAAGAAATCAATGGTCTGCATTATTTCTAGCATCTGTAAAGTAAATAACATCTAAATCTCCAATAATAAATAATAATATATATTATATATATATATAATATATCTTTCAGAACACTTGAAACCCTGTGATCAATATACATTCAGTATATTTACAGTATATTTCATCTACAAAGTGCAGCTATATGATGCAGTATGTAGTACATGTAAGGTCAGTAAACCTAATAAACTGTCGAATTAGTTTGAACTGAACAGCTTCTTATAATGATTTAAAAAGACAGATAAATACAAATTAAATAAAGCATGTTGTGCTTCTCTTTACTGGAGACAACCAGAACTTAACTCAGTGTTATTATCTATATCTTATACAAGTATAAAGACTGAAGGTCAGGAAGTTTTTGCTTTCCATTCTTAATTTCAAATAGATCAGATTATCCAGTCATCTGTGTGTCTTTTTGTATACAGTTATAAGTTATTAAATATTCATTTTTGAGTTGCTAGTATTTTGTATAATATTTTTACCAAAAAAAATTATTATTTTTGCTGAAAGACTTGATACTTATTTGTTTGTGTGTGTGAGCAAAAAAATGTCTGCACTTATGTGGCATTAGCAGGTGTTCTTTGCTGAGTAATATATTGCATATCTTTTGTACATATGTGGGGGGGTTACAATATTATTTGTCTGAACAATAAAATTTTGCACATCTTCACAATAGTCTTTCTTTTTGAGTCAATTTGAACTTTTGCTAAATCAGTATTTTCCATCATGAAATCACTTAAATCACACATTCAATAGGAATTGATTACACTTTCAAAAATGTCAGTTCAGTCTGATTACATAATGATTTTGTACAGGAGCAGTGTGCCAAAGCAAACGTAAACAAAAAGGGATAAGTCCGTTATTTTTATAGACACATCAGATCAAGTGCCAACAGTTTGATAGTCAGAATGACTTCCTCGAATTGTCAGTTGGACAATAGATGGAAAGGAAACAGCAGCAGTCTAGAGTTCACTGTGTAATATAAGTTTACAGTTGAGATAATGGCAGAATTACAGAGATGTAAGAACGTGTTGAGGGATTTTAAAGACTAGTGTAAGGCATGCTCACAAATGCCCTGAAGGTCCTGAAGTGTCAGTTATAATGCAAATATAATGCTCATCACGTTTTTATGGTCAGTGTTTAATATACACAGTGAAGGGCAGAAATTTATTAGAAGACATTAGGACATCCACAGTGCAATAAAAGTCCACAGGCGATATTCCAAATTCTACCTAAACCTCCCTTTCTCACGTTACTAAAATTGCATGCCACTCAAACTCATACGCTGGTTAAAAACATCAAATGCTGTAATTTAGATCACGAAATATTGAATGTGGTTTGCCCAGAAGTTTTGACAGTGAGGCACTCTGACATTTTTCATTATACTTGACATTGACAATGTATCACAAAATATTCTAGTTTCTGATGGGGTACAAAAACGATTAAGAAAGCAGACGGTGTTGTGAGTCACTACTGCATTATATTTAGAGTGATATGCCAGCCATTCTAGGGGCAGTTCCTATTAACAAGTACTTTTAAAATCAACAGATATTCTAGAAAGGTAGGAACATGACCTTAAACCTATATTGTGAAAAAAAATAAAATTATAAAAATGTTTAAAAATACCTGAAGCACACCCTTCAATAATAGGGGTGTATTTGTACCGTTAATTTGACCATAGGTGTTGAAATTCTGCAAAAACTGTAACTCATTCACTGCCTCTCTTAACTGATTCACTCACAAAAACAAGGGCGGCACGGTGGCGCAGTAGGTAGTGTCGCAGTCACACAGCTCCAGGAACCTGGAGGTTGTGGGTTCGATTCCCGCTCCGGGTGACTGTCTGTGAGGAGTTGGTGTGTTCTCCCCGTGTCCGCGTGGGTTTCCTCCGGGTGCTCCAGTTTCCTCCCACAGTCCAAAAAAAAAACACACGTTGCAGGTGGATTGGCGACTCGAAAGTGTCCGTAGGTGTGAGTGAATGTGTGTGTGTCTGTGTTGCCCTGTGAAGGACTGGCGTCCCCTCCAGGGTGTATTCCCGCCTTGCGCTCCCGATGATTCCAGGTAGGCTCTGGACCCCCCGCGACCCTAAATTGGATAAGCGGTTACAGATAATGGATGGATGGATGGACTCACAAAAACACATTTGGGAAATCTCTTCTAAAATTGACATAGTGTAATTTCTGCAGTTCTGAGCCCAGAGGATCTATTCTCACTATTACAGGTCAGTGAGAGATCACTATGATCACATAATTTTGTTTTTCCATGTATAATCCTGAACACTGCACTTTGTGCACGTGACATTAAGGAGATTTTATTTTGACTCTGAAGCTGATGCTGACACAGACAATGTTTGATTACAAACCACCTCCACCAAAGTATAATGCAAAAAGTTGTTATTCACTATCTGCCTTATTCGGAACACTGCTCTAAAAGAAAACATAAGAACATTTTAAGTGCTTTTTAATACCATTACAAATGCCACAATTAAGAAATAAAAGAAAGAAAGAAAACTCTGCAGGAAGTTTTTATTTTTTCATTTCAGTAAATGACTTCACTGTAGTTCACTGGAACTGGAAACATTTCCTGGAGTAGATGGCATTAAAATCAACAGAAACAACAATCGGGAGAAATGAATGGATAAATGTTATTCATCACAACTGCATAACAATCACTTGTTAATAGTTACAAGGTAATTCAACTCATTTATTCTTGGGCTTATAACTAAAAGCAGAGTTAAAGACTCTTGGAGAAAGAGGAAGGGGATTGCAAAAACTATTAGGTCAGTAGAATATAAATAAAGTATTGATAAAGTAGAATTCTGATTTTATCCCAGTATTTCCATACCCAATATAGAAACCCAATGGTTCTATAGTCTTTTAGTTAAACAGGGTCTGAACCTACGACCACAGGACCCTGAGCTGTGATAGCAGCAGCACCATGCAACCTTCTATGAATCTCACAATATCCTATTACTTTTATTTAACATATACATATTTTCTTACTCTGTAACTTGACATAATTAGGTTTTATTTTATTATAATGTATTATTATTATTATATCTTTTTTGTCTATATATATATATTATTTCATTTTATTTCATTTGACTTTTTCTCATTCATTAATTCGTCATTGGGCACGGAGCCTACCCAGATTCACTGACCTTCACCTTCATCTTATTTTTCTTGTTTAAAATACAAGCTGTTTTTTACACAGTGTTACATGTGGATACATACAAAGTGAGTTGGAGTGGAATGAGGTTGTATTTCAGGGAGTTTTTTAACAGGTTTGAGGAGTTTTAGGGGTTTTATGTGTGTATGTGTGTGTGTGTGTGTGTGTGTGTGTGCGTGTGTGTGTGTGTGTGTGTGTGTGTACAGTAGGGAAAACGTGTGTTAAAGGATGTTAACGGAGGATGCACATGCACACAGTTGTGACATGACATGTAGATCTTGATTTCAGTTGGGTGCTCAGTCAGCTTAAATTCCACAGTTACTTCATTGTCTTCAAGGGGTTGTGTATTTGCATGTGTGTAAATGCTTTTGTAGAGACAAAAGAAGCGTGTGTGTGTGCACATGTGTCGGTCCTTGTATTTTTCCTAAAACCCAATGACACATTTTATATTTGTATTATTTTATGTTTATTTTCTTTTCAATATGTGATATGAATAATGACTGTTATTGTATTCTGTTACAACCTGTACAGTGTAGATTAAAACGCTGTAAACTAGACAGAAAATTTTACAGTGTTTTGTTTCACAACATCTCATTATTTATTGTCTACTAATTATATATTTATACATAATTATTTACATACAGTTTGATGATACTCAGCTTTCTGAATAGTAATTATATTATTAGCTAATTTCCAATGATCAGCATCTCACTTATCATGGAATAACATATAGCTCTGTTCAATATGGTAGACACAAACGTTTGTTTTAGTGTTCTAAAATAAATGTACTGATCACCCCAGGGCCCAGACCTCAGCATCACTAAAACAAACTTTTAACATTTTAATATTAAGTGCAAATTTTGAAAAAACTGAATGAAAAAAGGAAACAATAATAAAACAACACGTTACACATTGTGTGTCACGCAGCTCTAGGAACCTGGAGTTTGTGGGTTCAATTCCCACTCCGGGTGACTGTTTGTGAGGAGTTTGGTGTGTTTTCCCCACGCGGGTAGGTTTCTTCCCACTGTCCAAAAACACACGCTGGCAGGTGGATAGGTGTCAAAAGAGTTCATAGGTGTGAGTGTGCGCCACACTGCAAAGAACTGGCGCCCCCTCCAGGGTGTGTTCTTGCCTTGCACCCAGTGATTCTGGGTAGGCTCCGGACCCATCATGACCCTGAACTGGATAAGTGGTTTCAGACAATGCATGAATGTTACACGCCGAAAAGTTTGATAGTTGTTATAATTGTTGTTCCAGCCAGCTTTTCTGTTAAATACATTTTAAAAATACATTAAAAACATAATTTTGTACTTAAATACCATTTAATGTACCATTTAAAATGTAGCATGTGCTTAATAAAAAAAAATGTAATATGAATATCGTACCCAATATATTTACTCACACTCGTTGTTAAAATACAGCATGTTCTCTTGTTCTGTTGAGTTCATATCTATTTGGAACAACTCATTAAAATGTAGGTACAAATTTAAAGTGAGCTACAATCTTTGCCTGTGCTGTGAGGGGGAAAACAACAGAAGCTGTGCATAAAAATATGCAATTTTTTAAATGAAAGTGTGAACAGGTCTGGACAAGGTATGAACATCGGAATGTGTGTGTGTGTGTGTGTGTGTAAACACTCAGTGGATGGTGAGACAGCACCCAGCCTGTGATTAAGAGAGAAATAGAGTGGGGTATTTGGGTGGGGGTAATTTCCAGCCCCCTCACCGTAACGGTAGAACATATGCAAATCTCCCCAGTGAAGTGATGAAAACGTTATTGAGGTTTCACAACGTGGTCACTGAACATTTGCCTAAGCTCGATAATAATAAACAAAGCTCAAACTTACTTGACTCTGTCATGAGATTTAAAGCTACAGTGCAGTTCACTATGGGTCAGCAACCTTCCTGCATGGTTTATGAGAAGAGATCTTAATCACGTGGCGCCTTTCTGGACAAGAAAGATTAAAAGTTCAGTTATGCAGCAGTACTGATATTATCCAGTGCATCACAGACATATCAAAATCATACTATTAGCATAGAATTTAGTGAAGACAAACAACCAAACCAACCAAAAAAAAAAAAAAAAATCTTGCGTGTGAGTCTTCACCATGTTATTTAAATGTCAGGGTATAATGCTCCCATTGAACTACAGAGTAATGGAGTCACATATCACTATATAGGAGACTGCAATTCATGACACAGTTTTTATGCGACAATATCACAACCATAGCTAAGTGTGTGGGTAATTACCATAAAAACACTATGCGACAAGAAAACTCTTCATTACAGGCGTCATTCCTCATATAACATAGAAAAAGGCCTAATGCGAATGACATAACATAGGCTCTTATTCCAACAAAGACATAAAGTATTTTATTATAACATTTCTCCTAAGCAATGCTTATTATTGGTGTCATACTTTAGCTTTAATGCTAACGAGAACATTTCTTTCACTTAACGCTATTTTGACTAATTTTCAAAAGGTTAATACTTGAAAGGACATTTCTCTAGCAATTATTTGCTTCGATATTTTAGCAAATAATGAATTAGTAACGTTATATTTTCCGTAAATAAAAATAAGACCGTGGTATTAACGCACGGTAATGAGGAGGAGTTTTCGTGTTACTGTCGCATAACACGGGGCACCGATATGACGGTTATTATGGTAATTACCCATTCACATATGATCGTGATATTGTCGCATTAAATGTCAAAGATATGCGACCATGTCACGAATTGCAGTCCCCTGTATATGTGACTATATCACGAGGAAGTGGGTCAGTCACAGTGTGTGAATTAAATCATTCTATCGCTACCTCTCTACATTTTTTCTTGTGACTGAATGCCATCAAATCCTACCCAAAATGTTACAATATCAAGTGTAAACACTTCAGAAGCGAAGCTGTTACTGCTGTAACCTTGTAATTCCCTTCATTTCAGGAGAAAGATATGAGCTTAAACACTTACACTGACCCGGATGCTCTTGGCTATTAAAGCAGCTTTTTAAAATTATTTTAAAAGTTGCCCGTTCCAAAATTCTTGAAAATATACTATGAAAATATTTTATGTACCAGTTTACCTTCGATACCTGTCCTAATATTTTCGTTTTGAGACAAATATGGTTACTGCTGTAACCCTATAATTGTCTTAATATTAGGGGGGAAAAACACAATTCTAACACTAATGCTAACAACAAACAGGATGCTGCTAGCATAGTACTGGAAAAACCTAAACAAACCAAAGTACATTTTAATTAATTTGGGGACATTTGGGACATGTTTATGGAGTCCTGAGGACATGATACAATTCTAGAATGGGAAATAAAATAATAATAATAATAATAATAATAAAACAATTGTTTAAAAAGCTCATGTCCTCAAATGACTGCTTTGTCCTGGCCAGTTTCTGAAAGTTAACTCTGAATATAATATATGTATCAGTTTATTTAAGATACCTGCCCTAATATTTTCATTTTCAGATAAGCTTCCCTATCCAAACAGCCTGTTTTTTTTTGCAAGTTAGATGAAGAGAAGTGCAACTCTGCAGAAAAGAATACAATCATCTTGGTTTTCAGATGAGGCTGATTTTTAAATTGTATTAGTTTAGCTACACTTTAATTACAGTGAGGTTAGAGTATGCGCTTATATTAAAGCCTATAGTGTGGTTTGGCAATGGTGCCAGTGTTGGTCAGCAAGGTACAGAATGGTGATAAAGTGAGATGAGAAAGTGGGGTATGGTTAATTTTGTCCATAATGGAGCTTCTCTAAGAGGTATGTGTGTGAGTATTAAATTAGACATTAGTATTAACTATTGTACAACTCTTTTTCACTTAGGTCCATAACAATAATGTTTTTAAAGTATTGATTAATATGACCATCCATGCAAATGTGCTCGTGGAGATGCTCTGTGTATGTGGGAGGTGAAAATGTTTTACATTAAATTTTTTTTTTTTTTGGGGGGGGGTTGTAGTGTTTTTATGTCAAACAGTGCCAAAGGAATAAATGTGACAAAGCTGACAATACATTAAATGAAACAAATGTATTTTAAATCATAGCACTGATAACTATTGTATTGTTCAACACCAATAGACTTGACAAAAGTGGTTATAAAACCTTTTGTGAAGCTCTGCCTTTCAGTCCTAGCCCTGAAGTGAGGGTGCTGAATTGAATGCAAGACCCAGTGCACATTTATATTCTAGTCTTATACTAGCATATGTTGAAGAAGAACCTAGGAAGAACAAGGAAAAACATAGTATATATATAGACAATGGTCTTTTACTGAACAGGTACATTTGCAGCAGCCTCAGAAAAACTCCCAAACAGCACGTAAACAACACACAAAATGTAGGTGGTCGCAAAAAGTGATAAAACATACTAAAATGGTGGGTTACACATCAAAGCAAAACCACTGTCCTTTTACACAACTTAAACAGCATAATAATATCATGGCAAAATCCTTCAACCAAGAGTCCTGCAGGGTATGGTAGGAGACACTTTGCATACTCTGCCCACTTTATTCCACAGACACATATTGACACGGCAAACGTTACTTTATCTACTGTGTATAAACTGATAAACTGTAGCCAGTCTAGCTTTGATATTGAGACAATTGTTGTTGTTAACCTTCAATATTAATCCATCAGTAACATCACTGATATTCAAAACTGAGGTGTGCAAATGAGGTGCGTCAGTGAGAACTCAGTTCTAGATTCTTAACACAGCAGCTACACATGCAAACACACACACACATTTAAGGAATACCAAAAATCCAAGTCATATTCTTAGTTAAATGTTTTAATGATTTTCTAGTGGCACGGTGGTGCAGCAGGTAGTGTTGCAGTCACACAGCTCCAGGGACCTCCCACGGTCCAAAAGCACATGTTGGTAGGTGGATTGGCGACTCAAAAGTGTGTGTGTGTGTGTGTGTTGCCTTGTGTAGGACTGACGTCCCCTCCAGGGTGTATTCCTGCCTTGCGCCCAATGATTCCAGTTAGAGTTTGGACCCATCGCAACCCTGAACTGGATAAATGGTTACAGATAATTAATTAATTTCTAAGTAAAAATGCATACTACTGTAAATATTAATGACTAATTACTGCTATTTGCCATATATGGAAAAAATAAAACCTAAAAGTTGAAAGAACTACATACCCAGCCATTACCATGTCTTGGGATGTCTTTAAGACATGTCAATAGACCAGTATCTTAAGATGTCTTGACTATTATAACATCCTAAGATGTCTTAAGATGCTGGATGCATAATATTTTTGGGGATGTTTTAGTAATTCACTCATTACATATTTTTAAGACAATATTAAAACATAAACATTATGCATTATTTATAGCAAGGACTCTAGTAAAGTATTTGTCTTTTATCTTAAATTGTATTGTATAAATGATGCATATATTTAAGAAAGACATATATATTATATTATTATATTTAATTTTCAATATGTAACCTCTGCAAGTAAAAAGGAATTCTATTCTAAATCTAATTGAAGAAAATACGAAGCACATAGAAATCTGTACAACCCATATCTCAGAGATGGCAGCTCTTATTGAATTATATATCGTCTCTGTCCAAAGAAAAACACGTATCTCAATTTTTTCTGATTTTTAGTTTACTACAGCATTTGAACACAGCAGCTCTCCTTTACGTTGTGTGAAAACTTCATGATGAATGGACCAACAGAAATGCTCCAAAATCACTTGAATAAGACACACTGGTTTAGAACAGACTGCAGCAAGAATGAAGTTCATCTGTCTGCTTCCGCTTTCCTTATTTTGGAGCAAACCATGCTGTCTCCACTCTCACGTCCCTCTCGCGCTTTCTAGTGATCTGACCATAAAGAGTAAAAAACCAGTCTGATTAGAACAGCTGAGTGAATCTGTTGCTGTTTTAATGTGAATAGAGCTGCACGTGTTGTCTATTGGCACGACTGTCTGAAAAAGAATGCTTCATGGACATTATTTGCTCTGTTTTATTTGTTAAGATTGGCCATGGATCCACAAGGAGCCATCATTATTTCTATGGCTGGCATTTGATGTTGCCATGACTTTGATGATGCCATGACATGACTTGATGACATGATTTCTGCATGACATTTTTTTTTTGTTCATTGATTTACTTTTCATTCTGAAACTAGAAACACCAGAAACATTAAATAAAATGTGATTTTGTTCTATCAGTAAACAAACATTAACTGCAGTACATTTGCAGAAACTTGTTCTTTGTTGTTCAAACAACTGTGTCACTTGCCCGGGGGATGCTCAAACCTTTGCATTCCATGGTATATCATCACAATAGACGTGTGTCATTTTCTTTTCAGAATGGTGAGGCAGACAGATGGTATGTGCCAAGTTGTCTTTTTAACAATCCTGACATAGAAGGGAATGTCTAATATGTCAGAATAATAGTGTTTTTGTCCATTTGGTATTCACCTTATAATTGACCTAATTGTAGTCCATTACAGTCCACGAAGAGACAATAAATCATGTCCAAGTGTCACCAAAACTCTCCTATTGGTGGCAATAGACCAAACCTGACATTTTGCATTTTCAGATGAGCACTGACTCATAACTAATGTGTATGTACGTCTGAATCTTGTAATTACAATATGCTGCCTGTCAGGATTCTGTGCCGGTTGCATCAAAAGAGACCTGCATGCCGACCTTTACATCTCAGCAAGTGCGTATATACACGCACACATATACACTCATGCGCATACAAGTCCTCATATCAGGGCCATCATCTGGGCAGCAAGTAGGAAAGAGAAGACAAAGGATACTTTACCTTTATCCAGCTGCTGAGTTTTCTGAAAGAAAGAGCCCAGGCCTTTCATCTGCTTTAAACTCAATGTAATGTCACATTTATACCAAGGTTTGGCCAAGATGAACTAAACCCTGTTCTCTCTCTCTGATCTCCCCTGTGTCTCTGTCTCTGTCTTTTCTTATTCTATTTCTCAGAAGACTTTTTCAGTCTTTAAAGAGCAACATCGGAGCTATATGGTTTTCCACTCGGTTGCAGAAGCCAGGCACGAACATTCATGTACTTTAACAAGCAAAAGTCATGGAAACAATTTTCCCCAGACACTTCTTCTGATCTGTGAATTTATATGTTTCGTTTAACATTGATGTTCCTAATGCCTGAGACATTTGGATTATTTAGTAAGGCAACAACAAAAATGGATTTTTCTATTTTGTTTATGGAAATAAGGGCTTAGTTTAATTTTTAGGAAATAAACAAAAACAAAACACCACCACAACAAGTATACTTATGGCATATTTTGCATTGAAATACATTTTTTAAATGATTCATTCTTATAATGTCTTAATCAAACACATTTCCTTGGTCCTGTTTTTAAATGTATTAATTTGTGGTGATGGCAGTAAAGACACAAGACACTTATTAGAATACTTTGGCCTTGAAACAGCTCAGACACTGACCACTGTTTTGAGGCCCAGTCACGAGGACTAATACAGAAAATTACAATTCTATTTGTATTTGCCGTGGTGGTTCAAAACATTGTTAATCTTCAGGTTTAAACGTTGGTTGCGTTGTATGATACTTGTAAACTGTTTGATCCCACATGCATTAAATTAAATAGAGGTTTTGGGGATGTCACTCTTTCTTATTTGTGTGTCTATTTACTTTCTTCAGTAACAGTAGTAGTAACACTACGCAGTGAAAGAACAGGGAGAAATGTGTGTGGGTGGCCCTCTAAGATGGAAATTTGGAGGCTTTCCAAAAGAGCATGGAAAAAATTACTCTAAAGCTATAATAGGTAATAGAGGAGGTCTTTCGCCAAGCCCCTGCCAGTCAAAGGACTGTGACAGTGTTATATATTTACATTTATTCTACACTCTAGATTTGATAACTCCTTTTTTTCACTTTTCCTGTTTGATTTTTCACATACGTATGCTTGCAAATGATCTCATATTTATGTTTTATATTTACTTAAATTTAATAGTAATTTTACTGCATATTAAAGGGGCAATCTGTAATATAATTACTGTACTAAATCATAAGATGACCAGGGTGTGTCATCAGAAATTAAAACAGCAATTTATGTTAAAGCACTGGCGTCTGTGACAGCAGTGCTACACCAGTATATTCTCTTTGAGGAGCATCCCTTCCAGAGCGGAACTCTATTGCTGTTTTGGCCTGAGATCCCATATTCTGTCCAATCACAGTACAGTTTGCACACCCCAGGTTGCCAGGTACGACACACAATAGCAGACTAACACTGCAGCCTTGAAAGTGAGCATGTGAACAGAAAAAACATTATATTCTACCAGACCTAAAAGTGACCTTCCAAAAAGCTCCATGATCTGAAACAGAGTGAAATGAGTGTAAATACTGGCAATATATTGGAAAGATGGAGACAGCTACACCTCAGCAAGATTACAAAACCTACCCAGAGTTGACTAATTTTCTCCTGAACAGTTGAGAAAGTCATTTCTGAAAGACTTCAAATGTACAGACGAATATGTGTGGTTTAAGGGTGTAAACATTGTAGGCAAACAGCTTGGAGAGCAGCAGATGGTGAGGAAACATCTTCATAATTTCATAAAAAGTGTTTTTTTTAGGACTGTTGTCCTTAAGCTGATGATAACACCAAGACAATAGGCTCTTTGAACAAACTCTAGAACACTGATAGTCTGATAGTCGTTCATGTTCAGCAAAAGATAATCATGTAATATATTGTGTAACCTTATTGCCCTAAACTGCATCTCAGGCAAATACATAATGCTGCATTAGAGTTCTGAACAATACTCCTCAGTAAACATCAGGTTTACTACCTTATATTTGCACAATGTTAATGTAAACACAGACACACTTGAGACACTGTTGACATAATTCTTTGACCACAAATTAGCTTATAGTTGAAGTGAGCTTAATATTTCTTTCAACATTTTTCAGAGGGATAATTGACAACAGTGAATGAGAGCTTGACTGTAGATTACCTGATTATTCTATCCGGGCTGTTACCGTGTTTTTTTAGATTGAAAAGAGAGTTCAGCAAGAGATTGTAAGACACGCAACTCAATGTTGTTGATGCATTTCCATCATTCACACACAACCAGTAGAGCCACATATGAGATAAACATAGCTATGCAAAGTGGAGGTCAACTTCTGGGTGTGGTTCTTTCCTCAATAAAGTAAACAAGCCTCTTATGCATGAGATAGGATATATCCCTTTTTTTATTTCCCTTTAATAGAGTGAATTAACAAGTCTTTAATTAAATGGCCATTATGTCTCTGAGTGCATAGTATGGAACTCTCTAATATGTCATTTGTGTGCTAGGCATCCACAGGCTAACAGAGCAAAAGTGAAAAGTTAGTGTTCTCTTCCAAGTGAATTAAACTGTCATTTGCATTGTAGCATCACATGACTATGGTAGTTCCTTGCTTGTTAGCGGGAATGACCCAAACTTTGGGGATTTTTGTACAACTTGTCACCTGTTTAGCAGACAAGAGGTTTGTTTCTGTGTTTCTCTCTGGTGCCATTGAATAGATTGGTTATATGTCTTCACCAAAACATTTGACTTAACTGAAACTATAGATCACACTAATCAGGAACATGGCTGGGACAAGAGGTTTGGAAACATATTAAAAGTGATGTGAGTGGCACGGTGGTGCAACAGGTAGTGTCACAGTCACACAGCTCCAGGGACCTGGAGGTTGTTGGTTCGATTCCCACTCTGGGTGTCTGCGTGGGTTCCCTCTGGGTGCTCTGGTTTCCTCCCACAGTCCAAAAACACTTGTTGGTAGGTGGATTGGTGACTCAAAAGTGTGTGTATGTAAGTATGTTGCCCTGTGAAGGACTGGTGCCCCCTCTAGGGTGTATTCCTGTCTCATTCCCAATGACTCCAGGTAGGCTTGTGACCCTGAACTGGATAAGCGCTTACAGATAATGAAAAGAGTTGAGGATGTTGCTTTATTCCAGCTCTCTAGGTGGGTAATATTGACTTATTTTTGCTATTACAGTTAAGGAGTTAAGGAGGAACTTACTCCAAATTTGTGAGACTGCTTACTCTCCATGAAAGTAAACAGCGACTGAAAGTGCTGCAAAACTAAACAGCTCAAGTTACAAATGACTTCCAGTGGTAATTAAAAAGTTCTGAATGAACACAAATGGTAAATGGGAGGATTTTTCTTGAGAACAGCAGTTCTTCAGAACCGTCTACACTCTTAAAAATAAAGGTGCTACAAATGGTTCTTTGAGCGATGCCATAGAAGAACCACTTTTGGTTCCAGAACCATTTTTTAATGCGTTTAAATGGGTAAAGTTACCTTAAGATTGAATGGGTTTTTACATTTCTAAAAGGTGCTTCACATATCTCTTAAACCATAATGGTTCTTTATGGAACTGGAAATGGTTCTTTGCATCACTCAAAGAACTGTTTGAAGCACCTCTAATTTTAAGAGTGTATATTGCCTTTAAGAGAAATTAAACATCTGTTTATTACATTATTGTTATTTGTATCTATTCTATAGTGTTAGGGTTTTTCCTGAGCAAATAATATACGTATACATATGACTATGCTTTTTATGAACACAACTGTAAAGAAATGAGCATTTTTCTCTGCAATGCACCATTTCTCAATCTAATACTTGAAATGTTTACACCAGAATGACAGAATAACCCCAGAATCAAAAACAAATAGGTGGAAAACCCCATCATATTAGTAGGGAATGGGTAGACTGGAGACCTATTTAAGTCAATTAGTCACTCTGTGATTTTGGCAAATTGAAGGTGAAAGAGAATCACTCACAACAACTTCAAAGCATTT